>NC_073399.1:4638336-4738336 GCF_028641065.1 Leucoraja erinaceus | reverse complement strand
AGCAAGGAGGATGAATATGTCAACTTCAAAGAGCCATGCGACTGCGATGGGCAGGTAGGAAAAGCGTGACCCCTGTCCCTGCTGAAGGTATCCAAATATGTATATGAATGGGAATGGCCTATTACAGAAATGCATCCAGAAATTGGGTGTGATGCTGGAAAGGAAACATCAACTGTCACACTGCAGATGAGCAAGAGTAATGTCGTATGTAATAATGGATGCAATTTGTTTTAACATATCTGTAGAATGTTTTGTAGTTTTCAAGTTTCTCATTAGATTACTTTTCTATTCTGCTTTGTGCTACCAATTAGTTTTTAAATCCTTGTGTTGTAAAGCATTAGAGCAGATAAACAGGCCCTTTGGCCCATAATGTCAATGCTGGCTATCAATTAGCCATCCATACTAATTTACTAGTACTATGTCCATAGCCTTCTGTGCTTTGGCAATTCAAGTACAACCAATTCTCATTACTCTGACACTGGTTATTCCAGTATAATCACTAATTCACTGGCAGTATTTTCTCTGTAATGGATCGTAACACAGCACAAGTCTGGCAATTCATATTCCACCATTTTCCAAAACCAATTGATATTTTAGCATTATATTTCAAATTGTTCAGCAGTCAGTCAGTTTACAAAACAAGCATTTCAAGCCATGTGTCTTCAACTCTTCATTCAACTCACTGCTGATCAAATAATATATTTTATAAACTGTACAATGACTACTTTCATTTAACCTGTTATCTATTATTTTCAACGATTATTGAAGTGTCATTAACTAAATTTGGCAAATTTCAACGTACCAAAATGCTGTTTTTCAATATTCAACAGGCATTTCTCTCAAGTTTCTAATCTGTCCAAGATAATTTATTTGGTTTATAAGATTGTAACATTGTTTGCATCATAATAATGAAAGCTTCATTTATTTTACGTCCTAGGTTGAAATTTGGTTGAATCGTGTGTTGGACACCATGAGAGATACAGTGAGGCATGAAATGACTGAAGGTGTCGTGGCGTATGAAGAGAAACCAAGAGATCAGTGGCTTTTCGATTATCCAGCTCAGGTAAACCAGAACTATCTGTAAAACCAGCTTCATCACTTGCCCCTCACCTGCATTTTTAATTATTTGATGTATTTACGCAGCCAATAAGTAGTTGAGCTCTGCAGCACTGGAATGCAGCATCGATTTTTGTCTTCTTCGCTCAGAAACCAGAGAAGAAAATCTTGTGGACGCTGATGAGCAGAGTTCAATTGATTATATAATAATGCAATTAAATTGACAATAAATTAGATTATCACTTGTCAATGCACTTGATCTTCACCACCTAAATGCATCATTTGTCCAAGGAATTTGTTGAATCTGGAATAAATCCATCTCTTCCGTGGTCCTCTTATTGATGAACTAAGTCATTGCATTACCAAAGTCACCAAAGCGATACCATGTTCTTGTATAAAATTGATGTTGTTAATCCTAATCTAGTTACTGCATTCTGCCAGACAATTATTGCTTCCTGTTTAAAGGTGTACACTGTTGAATGGTCTTTGATCGGAAATGTTACTTCAATTTATTTTTCAAAGGTACTGTCTGAAGAAGGGTTTCGGGCCCGAAACGTTGCCTATTTCCTTCGCTCCGTAGATGCTGCTGCACCTGCTGAGTTTCTCCAGCTTTTTTGTGTGCCTTCGATTTTCCAGAATCTGCAGTTCCTTCTTAAACATACCATCTGACTTGTTGGGTGCTTCCAGCATTTTCTCTTTTATTTCAGATTTACAGCATTTGCAGTTTTCACTTACTTGTATTTCATATATTGTTCACTACTTGCACTTTAATGGTCTCATCCTATTTCGGCAAAATAACCCGTACATTAATATTGAGGCAATTGATTCAAAGCTGTCCCTGATTTTCCTCAACCAGGTCGCGCTTACTTGCACTCAGATTTGGTGGACTACGGAAGTTGGGATTTGTTTCGCCAGACTGGAAGAAGGCTATGAAAATGCCATGAAGGACTATTACAAAAAACAGATTAACCAGTTGAATACGCTTATTACCATGTTAATTGGCCAGCTCTCGAAAGGAGATCGGCAGAAGATCATGACTATCTGCACGATTGATGTCCACGCACGTGATGTTGTTGCAAAGATAATTGCTCAGAAGGTTGGTGCCACCAAGTACAGTCTGATATTGACCCACAAATCACATTGTATTCTTGAGTTTTATTGCAGTATTTTTTTCACACTGAGTTTGTTTAAAGCTCATCCTGTCCCTATAATTTTGAAGCTTTAGTTAGTTCTTTTACATCTCAATATATCCGTTTAACATAATTATTGTACACTTCTTGTGATTTTCATTGACTGAAATGGAACCAAATACTTTGAAGCTTATGTACTTAGTGGGAAATTTGATATTGTCTACTTACCACTATTGGCCTATATCCAAATTATCCCCAGTCTGAAGAAGGGTTTCGGCCCGAAACGTCACCTATTTCCTTCGCTCCATAGATGCTGCTGCACCAGCTGAGTTTCTCCAACATTTTTCCAAATTATCCCCAATGAGATAACAAAAATACATTTGTAAGACAGCAGGAAATATCAAATGCTGCTTTCAGGCATAATTTCTACTGTAAAATGTTATTTGCCATTTCAGAGTGCACCAAATGGACTTCTTTAGCACTTGGGTGGCGAGAAGAACTTTTTATACATGACTATCATCATTATATTGGGAGATGTCACAACCTGTTTGGGAAACTAGGAAACTTACTTGTTCATGGTCAATTCACTGGTTTTGGCACAGCCAATGTATTTTCAGTGTTGCATCTGTGAGGCTGGGAAATAGTTTATTTAAAGTGGAGTATTTCTTTCTATTTCATCCCCACGCTTTGCGGTTATTGAAGAGTGTACACTTCCTTTGACAGGTTGACAACTCTCAAGCTTTTGTCTGGCTCTCCCAGCTCCGTCATCGCTGGGATGATGAAAGGAAGCACTGCTTTGCCAACATTTGTGATGCACAATTCTTGTATTCCTATGAATATCTGGGCAACACCCCCCGACTGGTTATCACACCTTTGACAGACAGGTACGTGCAGGGTTGAAACACCATGGGTGCTGATCAAACATGTATGATATCAAATGTATTAACTATGAATAGAATATAAAATATAATTTGACGTCCATGGCTAGCCTCCACAATTTGGCGTCAACATTTTAATGGCCACAGAGTGAAGAAAAGGTGTCCAGGATCTTATCTGATGGTCCTTGTTGAGAAGCAGCAATAAAAGTTTCCAAAGGTGATTGAAAGACTGGTGGAAAGACCAGGTGCTGAGAGCTCTCTTGTACCTGCATTAAGAAGGCAATTCAACACACCTGAGCAATTACAAACGCCTGTGAAGCCATGTGTCCCGAAAATTATGGTACTCTGAAATGTGGGGGAGGGGGGTGTTTGACCTTTACATAAACCTGCTACGGGGTCATGTGGAGACTTAGAGCAAGATGTTACAATTTGTCCATTTAACAAAAATGAGATCAACGACTCACAAAGAGCTGAGACCATACTGTATAAATGCATATCCTTAATCCTTATACAATTATGATTTCAGCAGCTCAGAAAACATAGTTGTAACCTTAGTCAATAATAATATATATATTTTTTTTTAATTCTGTGAAAGTCGGCAAATCCACATTTGTGTAATTCAGCTTGTGTATTTCGCATTCTGTGACCTTAACCTGGACGGTTTCTTTCAGGCTTACTCTTGCTCGAAGACAAATAATTTATAGTCGAATGACACGTAAATCCGAATCTTTCCACAGGGATAGAGTTACACATCATCTCTGATAAAGTATTGGTCCGAATACGTGCCACATTGCTTAATTGTTACTCCACTATTATCTCTCTTTCAGCTATAAATTAATTACATTGATGTGACATATTTGCTAATGTTTTCAGACATCTCTCTGTGTACCTGACATTGTGCACAGGTTCTGCAGTGTTCCACAGTACGTGCTGCCTCCAGCTTCCTTGCCCGATATCTCTATTTATTATTCCTGCTGACAATGCATTAATTTATTGTCAACTTGTTAGTACAGTCTCTGCAGTTCAATAGATTATGGCTTCGATAACTCAATAAAATGATGCCAGATGTGTCTTGAAACCTGTTTAAGTGAGGAATTAAATTGTTTTAAGTTATGATTTATCCCCTCACTATGTTGCACTGCATGGCTTAAAGCTTATCCCATGTGAAAGCAGATTTGTTTAAATCTTTGCTTTTTTTCGCATTTTGGATATTATCCATTGATTCTGTGTAATGATCAGATACAGCATCTTGTGTGAAATGGAAATTGGATTCTATTCTCAAACATCCAGTGTTTTTTTTATTTGATATAAAATCTATAGTCAGATTGGGAACGTGAGTTGTGTAGTTGAACACCCATCCTGCTGTTGCTTAAACCAGTTATTGGTTAGTAGGCTGTAGAATGGGCCCATTTAACCCCATTGCTTTTCCTAATGCACAGCGAGCCCTGCCCAAGTTAATCTCACTGAGCATTTTCGAATGCATCCGAATCCCGCGCCATGCGACGACGTATTGACGTGCATGCGGGCTGGCCGGTTCTTCACGCAGTCTCATCACGAGATTTCGATATAAAATTGTATATTATCCCCTTATATTTGACCTTCCACTTGCTTGGATTAAACTCCATCTGCCATTCCTCTGCCCATTTCTGTAGCTGGTTTATATTTTGCTGCATATCTTAACAGCCCACCTCACAGTCTTGTTGTCAACAACCTTGGTGTCATCTACATACTTCCTAAGCAATCCATCTACATTTATGGCCAATAATGTATTTATTTATTTATTTATTGATCTTTAGTTCTTACTCTCTTTCCATGTACTTTTTATTTGGTTGCTGATCACCACTGAACAACAAAATATGGTTGAGTGGTCACAGCAATGGGCCATGCAGTTCAACCCTTCCAGGCGAAACATCTTACAATATACTTGGTGCCACCCTTGAAAAATCCAAACAACCCAAGTATCTTGGCATCAAATTGCAGAATGATCTGTGTTGGAATGGTCAGACTCATCATGCAACGGTGAAAGCAACAGGTGTCCTAAACTTTCTGAGGCGCAACTTTCACCTTTGTTCAACTTCTGTCAAGGAGAAGCTATACTTCACCCTCGTTAGACCTCATTTGGACTACGCAGTTGCAGCATGGGACCCATACACAAATAAAAACATTTCTTCCATCGAATGTGTCCAAAGACAGGCAGCTCGATTTGTTACTAACACCTACGAGAGAGAAGCGAGTGTCACCAAACTTCTGAATTCTCTGGGGTGGAACCCTCTCCAAGACAGACGTGAAGCTCACCGTTTGACATGTTTTTACAAAATGTTAAATGGTCAGCTCGACATAGATCACAAGACCTACACCAAACCCAAACCAATTAGGAGCAGACGAGGGCATTCGATCCAATTTGTGATCCCAGCTACAAAGACAGATGTGTACAGCAATTCGTTCTTCCCCCGCACAATTAAAGCATGGAATAATCTCCACCCTACTATAGCTACCCAACCAGATGCAACTTAATTTAAAGTAGCTCTTTCTTCCTAAGAACCCTTTCTGGCTTAAGTCCTCCCTGGCTCCACCACCTCCAGTTTAAATTCCATTTGGAATATTTTGGAGGACCAAGAAACCAAGAACCAAGAAAGGAAAATATACAGCAA
Organism: Leucoraja erinaceus; assembly: GCF_028641065.1. Taxonomy (NCBI): domain Eukaryota; kingdom Metazoa; phylum Chordata; class Chondrichthyes; order Rajiformes; family Rajidae; genus Leucoraja; species Leucoraja erinaceus. The sequence continues at coordinate 4,732,621 of NC_073399.1, read as the reverse complement.
TGGTGTCATTGGGACCATATATCTCATTGATCTAAACATGTAGTTGGATCCTCCTAGCTACAAGCAGGTCAAATGAGTGGACAAAACTATGTGATGACAATAAATCTTTGTTTTCAGGATGCCCTTGGGAAAGGAGCACAGAAGGCTAATGTACACAGATAGCAAGTAGTCAGGAAGGGATGATAAGATATAGGCCTTCTTTGCAAGAGGGATGAAGCAGAAAAGTAATCAAGTATACAGAAGTTCAGTCAGGCCACAGTAGTGTGAACAGTTCTGATTTTAAGACTTAAAGGATGGATCAGGGGGAGTTCAAAGAGCTTCCCGGATTGATTCTAAGTTAGAGAAGATTATTTTATGAACAGGATGGGCCGATGTTCCCAGGACTTGCGAAGAATGGCAGGTAATCTTATTGGAAATCCATAAGATTTTGAGAGGTTTTTCAGGCTAAAAGCTCAAAAGGATGAAGTGACAACGGGTCTCGAAAAGAGTTGAGAATGTTTTGAATTTTCCACTAGACAACTGTGAAGGCTGTTTCTTTAAATACATTCTATGCTGAAATCAATAACAGTTCTGACTTGTGGGGAATCAAGGATAGTGGGGACCAGTTGGGAAGAGAGCTGAGGCCAAGGTCAGGTCTGACATAACCTTACTGAATGACAAAGCAGGGTGAATTGCTAATTCTGGCTCGTTATTTTTCCATGTTTTAAGACATAATTGAAAAATAATCTAAGTTTTTACTCCCACACCTAATTTATATTTGAGACAATTCTAATGCACGTCGCACATTGTTTAATTTCATGTGTGTTAACCATGCTGATGGCTATGCTCTTGAGGCTGAGCACAAGTTGTCTATAAACCATTGAGAAGAATCCTTTGGCTATCTTGGCATATCGGGGTGTCAGGGGTTATGGGGAGAAGTCGGGGGAATAGGGTATTGGAGGGAGAGAATGGCGGAGTAGACTTGGTGGGCTGAATGGCCTAATTCTCTCTCCTATCACTTATGTCCTTATATACTTTATTCTCAAAGTTTATACATGTGTATATTTCATTAGGTACACAAAATTGCTGGAGAAACTCAGCGGGTGCAGCAGCATCTATGGAGCGAAGGAAATAGGCAACGTTTCGGGCCGAAACCCTTCTTCAGACTGATGGGTTATATGATGTATATTTCATTGTTTGGTTTCAGATGTTATATCACGCTGACCCAGTCTCTACATCTGACGATGAGTGGAGCTCCCGCCGGGCCTGCAGGAACAGGGAAAACTGAAACAACTAAAGATTTAGGCAGAGCACTGGGAATTATGGTTTATGTATTCAACTGCTCTGAGCAGATGGACTACAAGGTATGCTCTCACCCCTAAATAACCAGTCACATTTCATCCTTATTAATCTTATCTATTGTAACTTTCATTTATATTTTCTTTGTAGCAAGGCAATTATTTCATAAAAAATAGAACACTACAGCACAGGCCCTTCAGCCCACAATGATGCCAGGTTATACTGATCTAATTTGACTGTACATGATCGATATCTTTCTATTCCTTGCACTTCCATGCGCTTATCTGAAAGCCTCTTAAACACCTCTATCGTAGCTACCTCCACCGCCTTCCCTGGCAGTGCATTCCAAGCCCCCAATATGATATGCCTGTAATCTTTGTATCACATTCAAATCCAAAAGTAACAACTTTTGGTTTATAAATCTCACAGCTAGATTCTGATGGAGGTGAGTTTTGCGATGTGGATTGTACGGGAGGCAGCAGTATCAGGAAAACAACACTTTGGAAGCCAGATGAATTAGCACCAAAATATTCATCTGATTGGTAAAGTCCTCAATATCAAGCTGAAGTTACAGCTTAAGAAGCATAAGTTTACATATTTTTGCTATGCTTGCAATAAAGCCTTTCTGGCAAGATGATTAAATATGATTGTGTAAGAAAGAACTGCGGATATTATTATGACATTAAATATGATTGTTTCAGCCTCACAAATGAGTGAGAAAGTGGGTCATTGTTCTGCAGAGATTCCATTGTTGCCAGTTTAACGTTGCTGTTGGTCACCCTCCATCTGAAACGTATCCTTCTTTTCGAATTGTATGTGTTATGGATTTTCATTTTAAGATTTATTTCAATACATAACATCTCGCTTGTTGCTGGTGCTAGAGATCTTTCTGAGTAACACACCAAGTGAGGCAGTGAGCAGCTCCCAACTATTCACCCTTTTGGGACTTGAACCACTTTCTGATCGTGCCGTTCATTCTCTCCCACTCCATAAGTGGTAGGAGCAGAATTAGGCCATTCGGCCCATCAAGTCGACTCCGCCATCCAATCATGGCTGATCTGTCTCTCCCTCCTCACCCCATTCTCCTGCCTTCTCCCCATAACCCCTGACACACCCTGCCTTAAACATATCCATTTACTTGACCTCCACAGCCTTCAGTAGCAAAGAATTCCACAGATTCACCACCCTCTGACTAAAGAAATTCCTCTTAAAGGAACGTCCATTAATTGTGTGGCGATGACCTCTAGTCCTAGTCTCTCCTAATAGTGGAAACATCCTCCCCACATCCGCTCATTCCAAGCCTTTCACAATTCTGTACGTTTCAATGAGGTCCCCCCCTCATTCTTCTAAACTCCAGCGAGTGCAGGCCAAGTGCCGTCAAACGCTCATCATATGTCACCCACTCATTCCTGGGATCATTCGTGTAAACCTCCTCTGGACCCTCTCCAGAGTCAGCACATCCATCCTCGCATATGGTGCTCAAGACTGCTCACAATACTCCAATTGTGGCCCGACCAGCACCTTATAGAGCCTCAGCATTACATGCCTGTTTTGTATTCTAGCCCCCTTGATATAAATGTTAACATTGCATTTGCTTTCTTTACTAACGATTGGACTTGCAGATTAACATTTTGGGAATCCTGCACCAGCGCTCCAAGTCCCATTGCACCTCCGATTTCTGTATTCTCTCCCCATTTTGAAAATAGTCTACGGCATTATTTCTGCCACTAAAATGCATGACTCCACTCTTTGCTACACTGTATTCCATCTAGTTCCAATCCCTAAGGAATTTGTGACAGATCTTTAGTGTAAAGGGCGTGTCCCACCTACACAACCTCCACAGGCAACCACCGAGCACCTGTGATGGGTCGATGAAATTTTAAAAATGTTGAAATGTCATCGGCGACCAGAAAGACGCTACGACTCTTGGAGACCTCTCACAACCATAGGAGACCTCTCAGGACCGTACAGGCTATGTTGGAAATTTCGGCGACCTATCACGGGTGCCAGCAGTCGCCTGTAAAGGTCGCGTAAGTGGGACAGGCCCTTAATCTTCCTCTGGAGAAACAACTGTAATTGTGGAGGCGGTGTAGAGAGGAGTTTGCTCTGGTACTTTATGGAACTGAATTAAAGGCACTAAGTAGTCTGCCTGTAGTTACAACAGCCTGGTACATAAAGTGAGGGAATTATTTATGTACAGTATTGCTTCTGTCAAAATTGAACCATGTTTGTGATCTTGTAAATTAAACTGCGCATAAACCACTTCACTCTGATATTTCTAGTAAACTTACCAATCAAATCCCTGACAATGCGATACCGTTTGGACTGAGCTGGCTAATCCAGTTTCACATTTCCCACTGTAATACTTACATGATTGCCTTCATACTGTTCCATGGAGACTAGGGATTTTTCTCGAATCAAATTGTTAAGAAGCCTAAAACCTAAACAACGCAATATTTTTAATACTCAGCAGGTCTGACAGCATGGATGGAGAGAGGAGAATAGTTAATATTCAAACATTGACCTTTCATCAGAACTGGGAAAACCTAGAGGTAACATTAGATATTTGATACAATGAAGGAGAAGGAGAGGATATCTGCTGTCGAGGAGGGACAATATCAGCCCTGATGATAGAATGATAGAGAAGGGGCGAAGAGTAGTGGTGAGGCATTCGTGAATAACACAATGTAGGTCTGAAGGAGGTGTAAATAAACGCAGATGAATAAATGAGTGAGCATGAGCAGAAAAGAGAAGGAGAAAAGGAATAAAACTATCTGAGCACTGTCAAGATCAACCACAAGCTTGGCTTTGGTGACTGTTCGAAATTATGGAACTCGATCTTGAGACTAGAAGGATGTAAAATGTCTAGTCAGAAGCTACCATGGGTTTAGTTGGAACAATGATTGAATGTGGAGACATTGGGATGGGAGAAGGTTGGAAAATAAAGGTGGCTGATAACAGGAATCCCTAGGCATGGAGCACAAGATTACAGACAGACTGGATAGACTTGGTTTATACTCTCTAGAATTTAGAAGATTGAGAGGGGATCTTATAGAAACTTACAAAATTCTTAAGGGGTTGGACAGGCTAGATGCAGGAAGATTGTTCCCGATGTTAGGGAAGTCCAGGACAAGGGGTCACAGCTTAAGGATAAAGGGGAAATCCTTTAAAACCGAGATGAGAAGAACTTTTTTCACACAGAGAGTGGTGAATCTCTGGAACTCTCTGCCACAGAGGGTAGTTGAGGCCAGTTCATTGGCTATATTTAAGAGGGAGTTAGATGTGGCCCTTGTGGCTAAGGGGATCAGGGGGTATGGAGAGAAGGCAGGTACGGGATACTGAGTTGGATGATCAGCCATGATCATATTGACTGGCGGTACAGGCTCGAAGGGCCGAATGGCCTACTCCTGCACCTAATTTCTATGTTTCTATGTTTCTATGAACATGTTCTGGAAAGTGTTCAAGAAGGAACTGCAGATGCTGGAAAATCTGAAGAAGGGTTTCGGCCCGAAACGTTACCTATTTCCTTCACTCCACAGATGCTGCTGCACCCGCTGAGTTTCTCCAGCATTTTTGTGTTCTGGAAAGTAGTCCTTTGCTCTGAACTCAATATTTTCAATGTAGAGAGACCATCTAGTTAGCAGTGAGAGCAGTGTTCTGGATCAGCTATGTCATCAGGCTTCTGAACGACCCTTCCACAAGCTACGGTACTGTCCAATTCACATCGACTCTGTCCATGGAACTGGTGTATTACAGTGCTGAGAACTATATTCTTCACTCTATATCTTCTCCTTTGCTCTATATTGAAATTGAGTTTGGCTTAATTGTACTTATGTATCAGAGAAAGAGGAAAGACACATCCTACGCTCCATGGATGCTGTCTCACCCACTGAGTTTCTCCAGCATTTTTGTCTACCTTCGATTTTTCCAGCATCTGCAGTTCTTTCTTAACCAAAAAATACTAATGTTTTACACGGTGGTTGATGCCTGGACCAGCCACGTGTGGGAATGTAGGAGAAGCAATACAGTAGCTATTTTTAAAAGACATTTAAACCCTCACATGACAGACAGGGAGTGGAGGGATATGAAATGTGCAGGCTGATGGGTTCAGTTTAAACTCACATCATGGTCAGGGCAGACGTGGTGGGCCGAATGGTCTGTTGCTATACTGTTCCATGCTCTAAAAATATGGTGGAATACTTCAGACTTTAAGAAAGTCTAAAAAGTAATTTTTACTTACTCAGTTAGTTTGAAAGTTTTTCCTGGTTGTCCTGTCAATTGTTGCCAGATAATCAATTTGTTGTTAAGTTAAAAACAGGTGATTCATTGCAGAATGAAAGAACTGGCTTCCACGCTGATTAAAATGAGAGTGCTTCTGTCTTACTGCATCAGTCCAAAATAATTAAATGTTTGACATTCGATATTTATGATCTATTTTTACAACTTCATATAGCCATTTCCATTATATCTATTGACATAATTTCCCAGTTGGGCCGGGTACTGTACAGTGAACAGATTGGTATGAATAATGAGCAAACTAGAATTAAGGAAGTAGAGTCTTTACGATACAATGAGTGTCGCAGTGTTGAATTGTGCCAGAATGTAGAAACCAAACATTTTAATAACTGATTGAGGGACACATTTTATATCACATTCATGTACTTGTTATTATGGCAGGCATTTGACAACTTATTTTTAGCTCGTTAAATCCTCTGCTAAATTGGCCTGCAAAAAATAGTTTTGAACATATTAAATGTTTGTATGATATAGTTACAGATAATGTCAAAACTTATTTTTTAACACTCTGATAAAGACACAATTAACACCACAACTACACAATTTGGTTTATATTGTGGCGGTTATCCAAATATATCATCTTGATTTTTAAATGTAAAAATTAGTTAACATAAAAGCCTTTGTTGTTTTAATATTAAAGTTTGCAACAGTCACCGTGGGAATTGTAATTAAGTAATTTTGAGGACCAGCCAACACTTGTACATTAAAACTAAAAAAGATCTTAAGCAGCACATAGACTGCAGCACAGTAGTGCCTCATTACTGATCTAATTAATTGGAGCTTTAATTAGTAAATCATTCTAGGATTGCATCTTTTGCACCTATTTGAGAGTGATTTAATATCTGTTTATCATCTTCTCAAAAATATGTAACTTTCAGTTGCATAGAGCTCCCTTCACTGTCGTGACAACAAAGACATTGAGTCTACGGTGAGGTTTAGACCCATAACGTTCTAAGTGACAATGTTACCACTAAGCCATGACAGCAACAGTAATTGTATTAATTAAGCTAAGGCCAGCTTTTGCTTCATTTTCTCTTATGACAGAAGATTTTTTCAGATTGCCAGGAGTCCACCCTATGAGCCTGCATTAAATGCAGTGAATATTTTTCCAAACTCAGATTAATACACCAATTAAGAAACCACCAAACAGAATGAACAAAGGAACTAGGAGATCAAATAAGAGAAGTGTGTCCATTTGGTGAATTTCATCCTTGCAACATGTTAGAATAATGAGACAAATGTTAATTTCATGTGCTCGGGTAATATTTGCTCTGGTTGCCCAGGTACCAGCTGCCTGCATGGCTTTGGTGAGTGCTGCAAAACTGTATAAAGGCAGTAAAGATGCCATAATGTTAATTGTCTGTTTTTGTTTTGTTTGTAATACAGTCGTGCGGCAATATTTACAAAGGCCTCGCACAGACAGGCGCCTGGGGTTGTTTTGATGAGTTCAACAGGATTTCCGTTGAGGTTCTCTCTGTTGTAGCTGTACAGGTAAGTCGAGACTTTTCATTCATTGAAACATCATGAGGAGGCCATTCTGCTCACAGACACCCTTGCCATAGCTGTATGTACCCTGCGTTCCCTTTCAAATTGAACGAGTCTCCTGCTGCCACTGTATTTGACCTGTCTATCTGGATGTTTTAATATCTTGATGACCACTCTTTCTGCATTCTCCTGCCCTATCATTGGTGCAGACAATTAATAATCAGCGAGGAAAGCTAACCATGCTGTCCTGTACACCTAGTAGTTCCAACCCTTTTAGCTTTGGAAAATCCCTGAAACATCACTAGATTGGTCCATGTTTCGGGTCGAGACCCTTAGGCACATTAGGCATGTTTTTTCAGCATTTGGAATAAAGGTCCCTCACCAGGAAATTGAGTCATACACGTCCACTAAAGGAATTGGAAGGGTCTAGCCTTAAGTCTGGGGGTGGTGTAGATGATTGTAACCAGATCTGTTCTGTGAGTTTGTGTTGGAGATTGGAGATTCCAGCATTTTTATCTCGTTTGCTGTTTATGAAATCATTCAAGGAAACGTTTACAGACGGATTATCCTCCATCTAATGTAGTTAGGTGTTTGTTAAAAATGTCTTATTTTAAAAGCATGAATATTTTGTACAGCGTGCCTCTGGCCTGAAATGTTTCAACAAATTGTTGTCCTCCTGAAGATCATCTGGTTTTCTGACAGGAGCCTTGATTTAAAATGTCATTCAGTCCATTGACAGTGTGCAGGTTCGGATCAGGATGGGTCCATCTCCCATTTTCCCATTTGACACCGTCCTTTAAAGTCAAGTCAAGTTTATTTGTCACATACACATTCGAGATGTGCAGTGAAATGAAAGTGGCAATGCTCGCGGACTTTCGTGCAAAAGACAAACAACCAAACAACCAAACAAACTATAAACACAATCATAACACACATATTCTTTTACATAATAAATAATGGAAGGAAAAACGTTCAGTAGAGTTAGTCCCTGGTGAGATAGGCGTTTACAGTCAAGTCCAAGACGGAGAATTTTACAGTCCAGACAAGCAAAGAGAGAGAATTTCGTTGCTTGTACCCCAGTGTGACTTTAGGAATCTTAGTGCAACACTGCCATAAAAGCCTGGCAGGAAGCATCATGGGCACAGTAACTTGAAAAAAACCCTTTCTGGTGACATCCTGCAGTCCAATAGGAAGCAGAATGCTTCTCAACTGCTGAGAATCTTGCCTCTTTGTTGTGCTGTTGTCATGCATTGTTGAATACCTTGGACAATGTATGCCATGATGCCATCTAACTGTATGCCATTATTCCTGGGTTTCACCATCACTTTAAAGCTCACAGCAAGATGTATTGTATTGTATTCAATTTATTGTCATTATCTCGTATTAGAGACAACAAAATGAATTTTCCTTACAGTCACGTATCATAAAAAATAATAATAGATAAATAAATAAACCATATTAAAATTAAAAAAAAAACACAAACACAGAAGTCCACGACACAACATAACCACAACACAAAACAGAGGTACCAAAGTTGAGGAAGGTTCCATAGTCCAGCCAGCCTCCCCGCCGATCTTCCCAGATGTTCACCCATGGTCGAGGCCTCCCGAGCACCCGCAGTCGCCCGCCATGGCGACAGATATCTACTGTCACATGTTATTCCAATTGCTTTGAAAGGATGAGTGAGGTTCATTAGTTAATCGTTGCTTTGCACCTTAATTGGGCCATTACACTGAGATCTGTGTCTCCCCAACTCTCCCTTCTAATTGTGTCCATGGTCCTCGATCATCCTGCTTTGAATTAGGCTGTACCAGAATCTGTCTCCAAAATGCTGGTCTTTGTGCCGAGAAGAATTAGTCCTTACGTAGCATCCTATTTTACTGAGTGGGATTTATTTTTGAGAAATATTTGAATTTGGATGAATGGTAATGGCTGTTGATATAATTAGAAGTGCCATTGGGGACAACGTATTATTGCCTGCCAAATAGTGTGTGTGGGGTCATTAAAGGGTTAAAATTAATTTGTCTAATTGGAATCTCCACTGTAATATTTGGAAATATCTCTGAAAGGGCACCTCTCACAAATAAAGAGTTCAAATTCACTTTGGCATAACGGGGCCTGTAAATTTTGAAAGTCAGTTTGGATGAGTCATAACTTTGTAGCAGACACTTTTTCATTAGTTGCCCTTTTGGAGAGCGTGAAGCAGCAGGAGACCCTTTGAAGCAAACTGACCTGGAGAGAATGAATGAATGACATTCGTGATACTGCAGTTGCTGCCTTGTGGTATTTTGCATTGCTTTATGATTACCAGCTGTTGCAGGAGCTCCATCACTCTTCAAGTCTAGACTTGTTTTTTTTTCTAGAAGCTAGCATCAGTGTAGTTACAGCAACTTGCATACAAGAAATGAGTAATCTGTACTAATCCGCTTTGTTCACCAGAGTAGGTGTGCATTTCTACCCTTGTTATTAACCAAAGAGAGCTTTAATACATACTGCACACTGACATAGTCATAGAGTGATTCAATGTGGAAACAGGCACTTCGGCCCAACTTGCCCACACTGGCCAACATGTCCCAGCTAAACTGGTCCCGCTTGCCAGCATTTGGTCCAAATCCCTCCAGACGTGTCCTATCCATATATCTGTCTAATTGTTTCTTAAATGTTGGGATAGTCCCAGCCTCAACTACCTACTCTGGAAGCTTGATCCATACACCCACCACACTTTGTGTGAAAAAGTTACCTCTCAGATTCCTATTAAATCTTTTCCCCTTCACCTTAAACCTATGTCCTCTGGTCCTCGATTCACCTACTCTGGGCAAGAGACTTATGCATCTACCCGGTCTAATCCTCTCATGATCTTATGCATGTCTACAAGATCAGCCCTCATCCTCCTGCACTCCAAGGAATAGAGTCCCAGCTGACTCAACCTCTGCACATAGCTCAGACCCTGTAGTCCTGGCAACATCCTCATAAATCTTCTCTGCACCTTTTCCAGCTTGACAACATTTTTCCTATAACACAGTGCCCAGAACTGAACACAATACTCTAAGTGCAGCCTCACCAATGCCTTATACAACTGCAACATGATCCCCCAACTTCTATACAATACTCTGGCTGATGAAAGCCAATGTGCCAACAGCCTTTTTGACCACCCGATCTACCTGCAACCCCACCTTCAGGGAACTATGCACCTACACTCCTAGATCCATCTGCTCTGCAACACTGCAGAGCCCTACCATTCATTGTGTAGGTCCTGTCCATGTTAGACTTCCTAAAATGCAACACCTCACATTTTTCTGCATCAAATTCCGGGAGATTGGTTGTGTCTTCCTTAGTGAAGACCGAACCAAAGTACTCCTTTAACTGTTCTGCCATTTCCTTGTTTCCCATTATAAATTCACCTGTCTCTGACTACATTCATCTTCACTAATCTTTTCCCTTTTTACGTACCTATAGAAACTTTTACAGTCAGTTTTTATATTCCCTGCCAGCTTTCTTTCATGCTCTCCCCCCCCCTCTTATTTAACCCCTTTGACCTCCTCTGTTGTTCTAAATTTCTCCCAGTCTTCTGGTCCATTTGGATTTTTTTCTTCTTCACAAATATATATTTTTTCTTCCCAATATTAATCTCCTTCAGCTTGCATCGTCAAATAGCATTTATCGCATGGTTCTCCTAGGTGCTCTGGTTTCCCTCTACATCCCAAAAGAATAGAATAGAATAGAATAGAATAGTTTCTTTATTGTCATTGTAACATGAACCATGTACAACGAATTTAAAAAATGTCAGCCAGTCAGTGCACCATTCAAACATTTCTAAAAGCTAACGATACATACAAGGTAAAATATTAAAAGATAAACAACTAAAATAAATGTTAGAGCATAAAAGCATGCTAGTTCAACTCAAGTTGAGTTTATAGCAATGAAAGTCTTGCTGGCAGCAGCATTACTCATGTACTCGTTAAGCACACAAAAACATTAGTTATACATAACCATACATACATTCCACATAAATGATGTAAGGAAATACAAAGAAAATCACTGTGCAACAAAACAAGACATTAGTGCAAAACACAGTTAAATAAAAAGACACAAGAAACTATAGATGTTGGAATCTTAACCAAACTCAAAATGCTGGAGTAACTAAGTGGGTCGGGGAGTATCTCCGGAGGGGATGGATAGGTGACGTTGTACGCTGAGACCCTTCTTCAGACTCCACTAAAATAAACAGGTGACAAAAGAACAAGTCGATGGTGGTGCATGTGGTGGTCAGTTGTCGAGTCAGATTAGGGTCGCGTGTGTTGGTTCAGGAATGTGATGTTTGCAGGATAGTAGCTGTTCCTAAACCGTGCGACGTGCGACTTCACGCTTCTGTACCTCCTGCCAGGTGGTAGTAACGTGAAGAGGACATGGCCGCTCTGACTCTGCAAACTGTAGAATTGAAGTTCCCTAAATAACACCTGAATGGAAATCCCAGAAGCAAACCAAACTGAGGGGGTGAGAAGCCGACTTTAAATATCACTGATAGACGGAGCATAGGAAGGCACAGCAGTTAGTGTCGCTGCCACAGCTCCAGTGACTGAGTTTTGATCCTAACCTCCAGTGCAGTGTGTGGGGAGTTCTTTTTGTCATTGAATGGGTTTCTCCTGTGGTGCTTCAATTTCCTCCCACGTATCAGAATGAGCTGCTTGGTAGGTTAATTATCTACTCTAGCGTGGGTGGGCAGCAGGGGAATCGGAGAAAGTTAATAAGCATGTGAGAGAGAATAGGTTTACAGGGAAATAACTGGAGGAATGGGATTGATGGAATTACGCTGAGTTTGAACATAAACAAAATAGGCTCCTCGTAAAATATTAAATAAGGGAAATAAATGAAGCATCCATGCTCTCTGTGTGGTGTGGGACTCTCCTCTGCCTTCTTCAAACACATTGTGCACAAACATAAAATAGTGGATGCTATTTTACTTGAGAATGTTACTACGGCATTTGACTAGGTTCCGCATGGTAGAATGCTCTGGAAGGTTAGATCCCATGGAAGTGAAGGAGAGCTAGTTGAATCAACAAATAATTTGCTTCATTGAAGGAAGCAAAGGTTTAAAGGTGGAAGGTTGCATTTCGGACTGGAGGCCTGTGACTAGTCTGTGCCTCAGGAGTATTGGGCCCATTGCTTTATTATCTATATCATTCATTTCGATGAGAACGTAGTTAGCAAGTTTGCAGATGACACAAAAGTGGGTAGAATGTAGATAGTGAAGATGGTTGTCAAAAATTGCAGCAGGATCTTGATTGATTGGCCAGGTGGGCTGAGGAATGGCTGATGGAATTTAATTCAGAGAAATGTGAGGTGTTTTGGGAGCACTAACATGGGCAGAACATACACAGTGAACAGCAGAGGGATCTCGGACCTAGGTAATTAGTTCATTGAAAATGGCATCACAGGTAGATAGGGTGGTCAAAAAGCCTTTTGGCACATCGGCCTTCATCAGCATTGAGTATTGAGGTTGGGTGGTGATTGTTGCAGTTGTATCAGACATTGGTGAGGCCGCATTTAGAGTATTGTGTCCAGTTCAGGCTCTCCCGACGAGCAGTGGGCCCGACTAGCTCTCTGTGGCCAGAGATGGAGGGCTTGCCCCATGAGGGCCATGACCTGCGGAGAGGCCGATGAGATCAGGACGGAGCCTCGAGGCCGGAGTCTGGAGGTCAGGCCGAGGAGGACGGGAAGCGTTACCGAGAACAAAGGGGACCCAGAGTAGGGAACCAACAAGAATTATGGCGGGTCCGTCGGGGGAGGAGGGAGGAGGGGGGAGGATTGGATGAAGAAGGCTTTGTGGTGGCTCTTTTGTGTACGTTGAATGCAAATGCAAATAATTTCACTGCTCCTAGCTAGGTACAACTGACAATGTATTATTACCATGTTGTGGGAAAGGTGTTACCAAGCTGGAAAGGGTGCAGAGAAGATTAACCCAGATGTTGCTGGGACTCGAGGGCTGAAGCTCTTGGAAAAGGTTGAGCAGGCTCGGACACTATTCCTTGGAGGGCAGGAGGATAAGAGGGGATCGGATAGAGGTGGGTGTATAAAATCGGGAGAGGAATAGATTGGCTTGGCGCACAGAGTCTCTGACCCAGAGATGAGGAATTGAGAACTAAGTAGATAGGTTTAAGGTGAGGGGGGGAAAGATTTAATAGGAATCTGAAGGGTGAAAATTTCACACCAAGGGTGGTGAGTGTAAGGAACCAGCTGCCAGAGGAGGTAGATGAGGCAGTTACTATTACAACGTTTATGAAACATTTAGACAAGTACATAGATAGGACAGGTTAGAGGGAAATGGGCAAAACTCACGCAGGTGGGATTAGTGTAGATGGGACATGTTGTGGGCACATTTGGCCGAAGGGGCTGTTTCTGTGCTATATGACTCCATGACTGTGACTAAATCGTTTAGATGTGTACAATGGGAAATAATTTTGGCTCCCGCTTCCTGAATGATCAAATTTTATGTTTTACCACCAAGCTTTGCCATTGATAGTTTGGTCTCGCTAAGGTGAAGGAAACAAACTCAGCCATATTTTGCTCAGTAAACAAATGCTTGAGTTTAATATCTAAATATCAGGAGGATTAGTGCATAAGGGCTGTGTGTTTACTTTAAATATCAAGACATGGCCCCAGATATTTTAGCCTATACACGAGGAATACTATTAATGCTAATTGCATGGGGCGAAACATGAAATGGAAAATTCCTGAAAGCCCATTAATTATTGGTGTTGCCATCTTTCGCCAGAGGTTGTTATTTTACCCACCAATGTTCCATTGCTTTCAGTATCATTTGTTGGCTGAGTCTACTACTTTGATGATTGGTGTGGAACTATAAGAGGGAAGATGAGTGAAACCGGAGTTCAGGAAAGAGCAGGAGCATTTGGAAAACTGTGGTTGATGGGAAACGGTCAGAAGATGATCGTTCTAAATTTAATGAGTTATTGATGATGATGGGGTTGTGCTGCTGCAAGCAAAATTGAAACCGCACCACTTTGAAATTGTATATCTCTTGTAATAATGAGAGCGGGAACATGTCTCTGAGGATGTGATAAGTACAGGCCGTGGCTTTTCACTTTCTTTTGTGCTAATAGAATGGGAAGACTGATAGATTTAAACTGGGAGGAATGGAGAGGGGGAGAAGGGAAAGCAGTGGAGCAAACAAAATTCCAGAGAGAATGGTGATTTTGATTTACAGGACCTCGTAAAAGGGAGTGGATTGTACTTGAGGGGTGGTAAGAAACACACTAATGTGCAGGAAGGAATTGCAGATGCTGGTTTAAACTGAAGATAGACACAGAATGCTGAGGTAACTTAGCAGGACAGGCAGCATCTCTGGAGAGAAGGAACGGGTGATGTTTTTGATCAGTCTGAAGAAGGGTCTCGACCCGAAACGTCATACGAACCTTCTCTCCAGAGATCCTGCCTGAACCGCTGGGTTAATCCAGCATTTTGTGTCTACACAAGAAGGATCGAGGAACTCCCACCCAGAGGAGCTGTGGGTCACTAGGGACCTCCAGGAGAAAAGATGAAACGGCAATCAAACAGCCGGATATTCCTGTTCACGGAACTGGTGCTGGAACAGATGGGAAGTAAAAGCAAGTTCACCAAAACATCCTGATTGTTTTGCATTCTCCAAGGCCCAGTTTGTGACAGCGAGTTAGAGTCCTGATTGCTGACAGATTGAAAAGCAGGATCCCAGCTCAATATTGTGTGTGAAATATCTGCTGATAGTGCACCGTGTCCTAACTGATTTGCAGAAGCAGTTCTGTTGCAGTTGACAGTGTGACTGAAATGCAAATTTATTGTCACCGGTGATGTTCAGGATTGATATCTTCGACCCTTTATTTGACACTGAATTGAGTGCTGTCTAATAAATCAAAGCTGCATCCAGCAGCATTGCTGACTGTGCATTGGGAGCTTGTGATTTACATCGGCAGCAGATTTATTGTTGTATATATTACTGTAGAGTAACAAATTCAGGGGGGGGGGAAGCAGCTCATACAGATAAAAACACCCTCTTTGATCAAAATCAAACTCAACGTCGTGAAAGATATCAGGGATGCTGAGATGTTTGGCTGTGGTGAGCAAATGATTCTTACACTGCATTGCTGAAAGTAATAGTTAACTCCCATGATTACTCCTGCAGGATCCACATATCCCAATGAATTTTCAGATTCAGATTCAATCTTTATTGTCATTGTGCAGTGTACAGTACAGAGACAACGAAATGCAGTTAGCATCTCACCCAGAAGAGCGAACATTGAATAATGAGCAATAAATATATATACGTACATACAGTAGTAGTAGTGCAATTTCTCTGGGGGAAGGAGTGTCCGGGGGGGGGGGGAGCAGCTATTCCTGAACCTGCTGGTCCGGCAATGGAGAGACCTATAGCGCCTCCCACCTTTCCTCCTATAAAATGGCGTTTCTGATATAGCTTAAGGATTTGCTTTGCACTTTACCCCATTGAACAATGGATGAATGCATTGAGGATTATAATCTATATGAGGTATGATTACAATGAACTTGTCACAGCTTTGCTGCAGTCCATACAATGTCGCCGGTTACTTGAACTAGTCTGTGCATCCAGAATAACAAGTTTGCAGCTGAACATTTAAAGTACGTAGAGTGATCAAAGAAATCATCCCACAACAATACGACAGCACTATGATGTTCATTTAAATTAGAGTTTTGGCAGAATGGTTCTTAGAATAGCCAATCTATTGGTGAATTGGAAAGCAAAGTGATGTATTGATTGGGGGGGGGGGGGGGGTGAAAGGTTAGAAGGAATGGAGAGTTGTCATTGAGGAAGGTTGACATCAGGAATACAATGGGAATAGGGGAGAGGGAGAGAAACCACAATGGGCAGGTAGTAAGCAGAAAGAAGAAGAATTACGTTGAGTATTTGATAAAGGAGGAGTGTGAGACCCAGGTTTAGCAATGGGGAAAAATACAATGGGGCCCTTTACAAAGAAGCAGGGTTGGGAAACAAAATGTCCCGGTTGAATGATGTGATTGAAGGGGGCGGCACGGTGGCGCAGCGGTAGAGTTGCTGCCTTACCGTGCTTACAGCGTCGAAGAGCCGGGTTCGATCCAAACCACGGGTACCGTCTGTACGGGGTTTGCATGTTCTCCCCGTGACCTGCGTGGGTTTTCTCCGTGATCATCGGTTTCCTCCCACACTTCAGGTTGGTAGGTTAATTGGTTTGGCATAAATGTAATTTATCCCCAGTGTGTGAAGACTAGTGTTGATCTGTGAGGATCGCTGGTCAGTGCAGGCACGGTGGGCCGAAGGGCCTGTTTCTGCGCTGTATTTCTAAACTAAACTAAAGTAGAGTGCGATCGATGCCCAACTCTGGGCTCGAAGAGTGCGCAGCAAATTACACTCGGAACTTAATCTACGTGGCTGCATTTTAAAGTATATTTTTTCATTCCTGTGCAAAAAGGTGTTTAGTATAGGATAGAGATACAGCATGGAAACAGTCCTTTCGGCGCACTGAGTCCTTGCTGACCATTGATCACCCGTACACTAGTTCTATGTTAGCACAGTTTCACAACCTACACACCAGGTGCAATTTACAAAAGCTAATTGACCTACAAACCTGTAGCTTTTTGGAATATGGAAGGAAACCGGAGCACCATGGTCAAACCCATACAGTCACAGGGAGAACGTACAAACTCCGTACAGACAGCACCTATAGTCAGGATTGAACCTGGTCTCTGGCGCTGTAAGGAAGCAAGACTACTGCTGAACCACTGTGCCATCTAAAGGCTGAAATACTAGTTATGGATGGTTACTGTGCAATATATATTTTTCATCATACGGCTTACTAATATGATGATTATCAATATTTCGATGTGAACCAGTGACCATAACTGCTCTGAAGAACATGGATCACATTATTGAGGACATCCGAGAACCGCTTCTGAATGCAAGGCTCAAGCCATCAGATTGTGATGGCATAAAGGAGGGAAAGAAGATAGACACAAAAAGCTGGAGTAACTCAAAGGATCAGGCAGCATCTGGAGAAAAGGAATGGGTGATGTTTCGGGTCGAGATCCTTCTTCAGAAATAGACGCAGGTGCTGTCTGTGTGGAGTTTGCAGATTCTCCTCAGACTGCCTGGATTTCCTCCAGATGCTTTGGTTTTCCTCCACATCTCAAAATGACGGGGTTTTTTTGCAGGCTAATTGGCCACATTAAGTCACCCCTAATGCCGAGGTGAGTGGGAGAAACAGTGGTGAATCAGGAATGTGGGGAGAAGACAAAAATGGGATTAACGTAGGATTGGTGTAGATGGGCTCTTGGTGGTTGGTGAAGGGCCTGTTTCTTGTTGTATATCTCTGTCTGTCAGCCTGACTCAATGAGATCATTCAGCCCATTCTGCCAATGGCATCTCCTTGAAAGGTATACCTTATTAGTCCTATTGTCCCATCCCTATGTCTAGTTTTGTCATCAAAGTGATCATCAAATTTGTTTTCACCATCCTTCTAACAGTGCATACTGTTCTATGACAGCTTGTCTGATTGCCCAGAAAGTTAATCAGACAAAAACCTTTTATGGATCTATGAGGTTGCATGTGTCCAGATTCCTATGACAGGTGTTAATGCTGAGGTTTATTCCATATCATATAATTTTAATCGAATTACAAGTGTTGTTGCACTTGCTCGAATGCAGAGCAATGTGAAGAATAAAGGAAATGTGAGTATATTTTCCAGAAACTGTAAAACTGAGATAATTAAAATCCTGGAATTGTGGTGAGGTTGATGGTTTTTCCAGCACAGCTCTGAGCCCGGTGACACGTTTGCAGTCAGTCTGGTGAGGCTGTATTTAAAACTATCGCCAGAGGGAGCTGTCTACTGAGCTCAGCAACCACGCATTTAAGTAATTGAGTCCGAAGACTACGTAAAGCAGGCCTCCCCACTACACACCTACGGACTTTTTATAGGGGGACTGTCGAGAGCACACTGACCTACGGCATCACTTCCTGGTTCGGGAGCTGCAAGGCGTACGAACGGCACCAACTGGACAGGATAGTGAAGACCGCAAGCAGGATTATTGGTGCTCCACTCCCCTTCCTGCTGGACATATACAGGAAGAGATGTATCAACAGAGCCATCTCCATCATCAAAGACCCTTACCACCCATCGCATGACATTTTCTCCATCCTCCCATCTGGGAAGAGGTACAGGAGCATTAGCTGCAAAACCAGCAGGATGCTCCTCAGCTTCTTCCCACAGGCTATAAGACTGTTAAATGGACTTTGCCCCCTGCCAAATATCGCGCACAAACCCCCACACTGCAGCAGAGCCACTGTTGTGCCGCTGCCGGTCGGAACGGCTGTTGAATGTTTAGTAGAGTGTTAAATTTGTTCATGATACATGTATTTTTTATTTCTATTTATTTTTTCATGCACACTGAATGGACACTGGTTGAGCAACGTTTTTTTGTTTCCCCTGGGTATGCGAATACTCAGGAAATGACAATAAAGATATACAATACAATACAATACAATTCGGGGGGAAAAAATGCTGCAGATGCTGAAAATCCAAAATAGAAACAGGAAAGGCTGGAGATGCTCAAGAGGTTAGGCAGCGTCTGGAGAGAGAAATGTCAAGCATTTGCATTTCAAGTCGGTGATCTTTTATTGAAAGAAAGGCACAAAAAGTTGGAGTAACTCAGCGGGTCAGACAGTATCTCTGGAGAAAAGGAATAGGTGGCGTTTCAGGTTGAGACCCTTCTTCAGACTGAGAGTCAGGGGAAAGGGAAACGAGAGATATAGATAGTGATGAAGGGAGATATAGAACAAATGAATGAAAAATATGCAAAGAAGTCACGATAATAAAGGAAAGAGGTCATTGTTAGCGGTTTGTTAGGTGAGAATGAGTAGTCAATGAAACTCAATAAGACAACTTTAAAGCTGGTACGTTAGGGTGGGGGAGGGATGGAGAGAGTGAGGTGCAAGGGTTACTTGAAGTTAAAAATCTCCCCAATGTGTACCTTGAATACCCAAGTTTGCTGATATCAAATTTTAGCACCAAAAGCAGATTTGAAATGCTTGTGTTTTATTTACACCGTTACTGTGTCCAGTTTATTATCCCGTGTGATCCCCATGGGTAGAGTTAGTGAGAAGGGAAGTACCTGCATGGAACCTGTGGGCACACTTAACATCATGGAAGGATCTCTACTCTTCCTCTGCACCCCTGTGTGGCTCCAAAAGCCTCTGTCTGCCCCATTGTGACAAAAGGCCTTGGTCTCCTGACCTGTAACAGGCATAAGATGTGTTATGCACAAAAGCATTTAACATTTTCAGATGTCTTGTCCACCTACATTCCTAGCTTTTGCCGCAGAGCTGGGCCACTAGCAGACATTGACTTTAGTTTTAGCATAAGGATATAGCGCTGAAACAGGCCCTTTGGCCCACCGAGTCCGCACCGACCAGCGATCCCTGCACTTTAATACTACCCTATGCACACTTGGGACAATGTTACTTTTGTACATTTATACCACACCAATTAACCTACAAACCTGTACGTCTTTGGCGTTTGGGAGGAAACCGAAGATCTCGGAGAAAACCCACGCAGTTCATGGTGAGAACGTACAAACAGACAGCGCCCGTGGTCAGGATTGAACCCGGGTCTCTGGCGCTGTAAGGCAGCAATTCGTCCGCACTTTGTGAGCGAACATTTACCACACTGAGTTTTTAAGAAGGAACTGCAGATGCTGGAAAATCGAAGGTACACAAAAAAGCTGGAGAAACTCAGCGGATGCTGCAGCATCTATGGAGCGAAGGGAATAGGCAACGTTTCGGGCCGAAACCCTTCAGGTTTCGGCCCGAAACGTTGAAGCGAAGGGTTTCGGGCCGAAACCCTTCAGGTTTCGGCCCGAAACGTTGCCTATTCCCTTCGCTCCATAGATGCTGCTGCACCCGCTGATTTACCACACTGAGACCGGCAAGTTTTAAGTCCCCAAAATAGGTGCGAATTAGTGGAACGCTAATGTTTCAGATTCAAAACGTTGTGTTAAAAGTTCCCACTCCTGATACCTAGATGCAAAAATGTGGAGGGTTAACTAGGAGCAGGACTGAGAATGAGAATGTGCTACTGGAGTGGAGGCATTCGCTGATACACAAATCCTCGGGCAGGATTAGAAGACTGTGCTTTCTTGCTGTCCCAAATTTGGAGCAAGTTGTCAAGTCCCTGTGTTGTTCCCACAGGTGAAATCTATTCAGGATGCAATCCGTGACAAAAAATCCCGCTTCAACTTCATGGGCGAAGAGATCAATCTGTCCATGTCCGTTGGGATCTTCATCACAATGAACCCTGGATACGCCGGACGTACAGAGCTACCTGAGAACTTAAAAGCCCTGTTCCGGTAAGTGTCCACATTGTACAAACCGACTGGGATCAATTGGTGGCGCAGCGGTAGAGCTGCTGCCTTTACAGCGTGGAGACCCGGGTTCGATCCCGACTACGGGTGCTGTCTGTACGGGGTTTGTATGTTCTGCCCATGACTTGCGTGGGTTTTCTCCAAGATTTTCGGTTTCCACGTACAGGTTTGTAGATTAATTGGCTTGGAATCGGTGTAAATTGTCACTAGTTTGCGTAGGGTTGTGTTAATATGTGGGGGTCGCTGGTCGACACGGACCCGGTGGGGCGAAGGGGCTGTTTCTGCACTGTATCTCTAAACTAAACTAAACTAAGGAGGAACATCAGGTTTGTGAATGTTGCATTGCAAATTGTCTTGCAATCGTGAAACCGCGCGGCGCCCCGGGATTTTGGGATGTACAAAATCTTTGCGTGCCATCTGCAAATGACGCGCAAATAACGCCCAAGTGGGACAGGCCCTTAAGTGTCACACGAGAGGCCTGATTCCCCACAACGCAACCCGTTTCCCAATGCAATATTCTACCACTCACCCGCTCCCCCAATGCAACCCGTCCCGCCAAGTGTCATGAAAGTCTTTAACGCTTTACTCAATGCTGGCAGCAACACAACTCAAAATGGCTGTGCACACACAGTGTCTACAGACAGGATAAACTATATACAAAACATCTCCCTTTGTCCTGTGCAGGGCCACCTGCTGTACGGGAGGAACAACGGTATCAGAGAGGGGGAGATCAGGGGGGATGGTGAGCACAAGGCAGGGATGGGGGTTGGGGCCGGCGGAAGGCAGGTAAGTGGACTGAGGCCGAGGCGATGTCTGGTGGGGGGGGGGGGGGGAGGGGTGGTGGGTTGTCATGGAGACTGAGGAAAGGATCAGAGTGAGGAGCCTTGGTAGCAGAGTTGGTGAGGATGGGAGTAGGGAAAATATATAAAGATGTATAGAAAGAAAGCTAAGTCAGTTCAGTGGGCAGAGCAGACATCGATTAACTGAGGTATACAGCAAGGAAACAGGCCCTTCGACTCAACTCATCCATGCTGAGCAAGATGTGCATGTATGCTAATCCCATTTGCCTGTGATTATCTATGTAAACCTTTCCTAGCTCGTACTTTTCAAAATGTCTTTCCAATGTTGTAATTGCACCGGCCTCCATCATCTCCTCTCAGCATTTGCACTACCTCTGTGAGAAACACTTGCCCCTCAGGTTCCCATTCAATCCTTTCACCTCACCTGAAACCTATGCCTTCAAGTTTTAGATTTCCTTACCCTGGGAGAATTCTCCCTGCCTGAAGCCGCTCGTATTTTATGAACCTTTATAAGGTCACCCTCTTCCTTTCTGGAATATTTGTCCCCGAATTCACTTAAAAAATAAATTTGCAATGTCGTTTTAGTCTAACATCATCAACAGGCTTCCTTGGGAACCAGACTTTAGAGATGGAGTGTGGAAACAGGGTTTGCCCGACCAATGACCACCCTGTACACAATGACGCTATCCTACACACTAGAAACAAGTTACAATTTTTACCAAAGCTAATTAACCTGCAAACCTGCACGTCTTTGGAGCGTGGGAGGAAACCAGAGCACCCGGAGAAAACCCACGCGATCACAGGGCGAATGTACAAAGCAAAGCTAAATAGCATCCAACTTAATTATCACTGGCCATGTGTAAGGTGCCAGATGGCATGAGGACAGCAAATGTTGTCCCTTTATTCAAGAAAGGCAGCGGGGATAAACATGACAATCGCCACCTGTGACTAATATCACTGGTACGGGAGTTATTTAAAAAAAAAAAATCCTGAGTGTGGGGATTAATCTACATGTGTAAAGGCAGGAATGAATGAACCATAGACATTCAGCTTGGCTTTATTACAAGGAGATCTTGTTTAAATGATTTTATTATTTTGAATGAGAGCCTCAATGCTCACTGGAATTTCCTTCTTGCTCATCTCTACTCCTCTTCCCTTCTTTAATCCTTCTGTTAACTAAGTTCTTGGCCAACGTTCCTACAACCCTAATTAAGCATAGAATGGTTTACTTTGTTAAAGGCCCCATTATCAATATCAGTAATGTCAAGAAAGCAGCAAATATTTATACTCAAGATCTCTTCCTTGCATCTCTACAGTATATTGGAAATGGCAATGGTTTGGAAGATGACTTATCCCACAATAACACTGTTTCAATAAGCTCTTCCCTATCCATGTAACACACTTCCTACATCCCCACCTCTTGTATCATATTTCAGAAGAACAATATTTCTACAGTTTAAATTTTCCAATATGTCCTGATATTGCTCTGGACAAACTTTCAGTAATTGAATTTTAATAAAAAATATAACACTGTAGATGTGTGTTGGATATGAAAGAGCAGCAAAGGGACAATGTTTTTTCAAATGATTCGAAAGTGCCTGTTTTAAATGATCTATAGCTGTATTCTATCTGCACTCGGTACATGCTGCTTTGTACTCTGTATTCAAAGGGACCAAGTCAATTTCACTGCATGACTTGGAAGGTAGTGTATCCTTCTGAATGGCACCTGTGGGTATTAGTGCTCAGAAATGTCATAAGGGTTACATAACTTGCTCAAGTCAAATTCATTTTTTGTGGGGGAACTCAAGGTGATGGACAAATCATGCACACAAGACCTCAAGCTTCAAGTTCCTGGGTATTTTTAACCAGTCAGGTTGAGAATTATGGTTTACAAATCTGAAATGTAAATTATATATTTAAGAGGGAGTTAGATGTGGCCCTTGTGGCCAAGGGGATCAGAGGGTATGGAGAGAAGGCAGGTACGGGATAATGAGTTGGATGATCAGCCATGATCATATTGAATGGCGGTGCAGGCTCGAAGGGCCGAATGGCCTACTCCTGCACCTAATTTCCATGTTTCTATGAAAAGGACAAAGGAAAAGGGAGTTATAACTGATAAATAACTTGACATGGGAATTATCTTAAATTCATACTATTCTGAAGTATCAAATGTGGGTTTACAGTTCATTTAGAGTCATAGAGAGCCATACTGTGTGGAAACTGGCCCAACTTGCCCACACTGGCCAACACGTCCCAGCTACACTAGTCCCACCTGCCCACATTTGGTCCATATCGCTCCAAACCTGTCCTATCCATGTACCTGTCTAAATGCTTCTTAAAATGTTGGGATAGTCCCTGCCTCAACTACCTCATCTGGCAGCTTGTTCGATCCACCCCCCACCCTTTGTGTGAAAAAGTTACCCTCGGATTCCTATTAAATCTTTTTCCCCCCCTTTTGTTCGTAATGCCGACCTAGAATGCTGTAACTGATGTGCATTTCTGTCACCTCCACGCTGTGATAAGGCAGGTCATTTAAAGCCACAGCACACAAAAATGCTGGAGAAACTCAGCAGGTGCAGCAGCATCTATGGAGCGAAGGAAATAGGCAACGTTTCGGGCCGCCCGAAACGTTGCCTATTTCCTTCGCTCCTTAGAAGCTGCTGCACCCGCTGAGTTTCTCCAGCATTTTTGTGATACCTTCGATTTTCCAGCATCTGAAGTTCCTTCGTAATCATTTAAAACTACTGACTTGTTTTCCAGACCCTGTGCCATGGTGGTCCCAGACTTTGAATTGATTTGTGAAATCATGTTGGTTGCTGAAGGTTTCATAGAAGCCAGGCTGTTAGCCAGGAAGTTCCTCACCCTGTATCAACTTTGCAAAGAACTGCTTTCCAAACAGGTATGGCAACATGGTTTGTGGTGTTGAAGGAATCGTGTTACATTATTTTATTTACATGATTTTCTGAACACCTACAGCTGCTGACCTTAGTGCGTGGTTCGTAGCTTACAAAATGTAAATGTGATTTGGTGCAGATAATATGGGGGAAAATGTTCTGTTTATCTTGTGCCTCATTGTTAATTATTCGGAATGCTTCCCTCGTTCCTCTCGCTGAACAGTCTAACTACAATGATGTATCAGTGAGAACAACTCAAGCATACAAATCAGACTTGGTGTTACTGCCTTTCACACTTAAGCAGTTTAGAATTTAGACTATACTTGATGTATTCCTCCCTGCGGCACTGTAACTATATCATTGTTTGAGACTGCAATTTGAGATTTATTTGGTCCGATGCCTTTAGTAAGCTTTATAATTTCTCCAGAAACCTTTATGTTATTTTCCATTGATACCGGATGCCATTTCTTGCACCACTCTCCCCACCACTGAAAACGGAGGGCTTTCGAGGCCTAATATAAAATGCAACTGAATAATATAAGCAGTAATATCGATCCCATCACAAAATAATCATTTAATGTTTTTGTTTGCAATATTTCTAGCATGTATAACTTATTGAAGTCAGAAGATCCTCTTAACTGGAATATCTACAATTAGAAGCTTTCTTTTCAAACAGATATCATTGAAGTCTACAAACTGATTGCTAATGTAGGACAGGCTCAATATTATTAAGGCTGTATGCTGCCTAAACTAAACCCTTTATAATGACAAAGAATTTTCACAAAGGAATGATTTAAAAAAAAAAATCAATAAATGCTTTAAAGCTGTTTTCATTGAGTACCCTTTGATATTCCTTTGAAGCAAATGCATGTTGAGCCAATTGTAGAGATGGGGTTTTGCCTGGCAGTGAGATTCCTGAACCTGCTTGAATTGCACAATTGCATTTGACTCTTCACTGATGTTAATGCAGAGTAATAAGGTATGGGACCATCAAGAGACTTACACTAATGAAAGCAGATATTGATTGCTGTTCCCCCCCCCCACTGCACACCTAAGAATTCAGACATACTTTTACATTTATCATTATTGATTTTAGTTTCACTGACGTTGTACCACTTAAAAGAAATCCCAAAAGCAAATGTAATCTATTATTGATGAAATTAACAATTCAGAAGGCAAGCTTAGTGTTAACTCAAATAAAATTACAATGTAGAAAGGATTTTCACGATTAAAGGGACAATGAGGCAAGTAAATTATGGGTGAAACTCTTTAAATTCCTCACTAGAACTGTTTAATCTCTGAGATGAAATGGTTTTGTGTGATATTCATAGTGAGCCCATTAACATGTTTGCATGATGTTTACTTGCCGTATGCATAAGGCATCATAGAATTTAAAATAAAAATATTATATACATCACCAAATACCAAACAAGAGATATAGATTGTGCTGTAGAGAGATCTAGAATCATTCTATATCACTCTACATTACTGTCTATATCCCTTGTTTCCCTTTCCCACGTCTAGTGTAAAGAAGGGTCTCAATCCGAAACATCACCCATTCCTTCTCCCCAGAGATGCTGCTGTGCCGTTGAGTTACTCCAGCATTTTGTGTCCACCTATCGCACCCTGGCTTTGTCCTGCTCCCACCTCTCTTCTAGCTTTCCACAATAATCAGTCTGAAACATAGAAAATAGAAAATCGGTGCAGGAGTAGGCCGTTTGGCCCTTTGAGCCAGCACCTTCAATATGATCCTTAAGATCTGAAGAAGGGTCCTGACCTGAAACATTGGTTAACCATGTTCTCCAGAGATGCTGTCTAACCTGTTGAGTTACCCCAGCACTTGGCATTTTAATAAAATAAACCCGCACCTGCAGTTCCTTGTATTTAATTATCTTCCTTGTGGTTGATTTTTTTTAATCAAATGCACTCGGGAATTTTCCTTTTGCTAGGATCACTATGACTGGGGGCTTCGTGCCATCAAGTCTGTGCTGGTTGTGGCCGGGTCTCTGAAGAGAGGTGACCCAGATCGCCCCGAAGACCAGGTTCTGATGCGAGCCCTTCGAGACTTCAATATACCGAAGATAGTATCTGATGATGTGCCCATTTTCATGGGTCTCATTAGCGATCTCTTCCCTGCGCTGGATGTTCCAAGGAAGAGGAACCTTGACTTTGAAGGTCATGTGAAGCAGTCCATCATGGACCTTAAGTTGCAGCCCGAGGACAATTTTATTTTAAAAGTAAGTCAAAGTTTCTTGCATTCATTTTGTTTATTTTGTTTGTTGGAGAATTTCAGCTGAAAGCGATGGTTGAAAGTCCATTGATCAGAATGGGATGAGTGCACAAGAGACTATGGATGCCATCATTTACCACAAAAGGCAAACTGCTCAAGGAACTCAGCCGGTCAGGCAGCATCTGTGGAAGCAGATGGAGTCCACGTTATGGGTTATATAATGATGTATCTGTGTACTCATCCATATAATAATCAGCATTTATAAACTAAGGCCCCGAATCAGGGCCAAGAGTCTGAAAAGTAGCAGCATCATTAATTCTGAGTTTATCACGTACATGCCCCCCATAGAGGAGAAGGAATGATTGGACCAGCTCTGGGAACCCCAGGCCCATGCACTGAGAACACATGAAAACTCAATGTCAATGGTGGAATAAATGTGCCTGGACCTCATTCCGGGAGGCTGAGGGATGATCTTATAGAGGTGTTATAAAACCATGGTGGGAATAGTATTGGGCCTGTAACACTTGCGCAACTTTTTCGGCGACTGCCCGCGCCTGTCATAGGTCATTACAGGTCGCCGAAAATATTCAACAATTTTCAAAATCCAGTGGCGACCAGAACAAGGTACAACTCTTTGGGCGACTACTCACGACCATACAAGCTTCACTCCGTGACATGTCACCAGAGGGTCACCTGTATGGCCGTGAGCGGTCTCCTAGTCACCCAAAGAGTCGTAACGTCTTTCTGGTCGCCGCTGAATTTTCAACACATTGAATATTTTCAGCGACCTATGACGGGTGCCGGCAGTCGCCCGAAAAAGTCGCGTAAGTGGGACAGGCCCTTTAGGGTGAATGCACAGTCTTTTACCCAGAGTCGGGGAATCAAGAAGCAGAGGACATAAGTTTAAGGTGAGAGGGGAAAGATTTAATAGGAACCTGAGGGATAACTTTTTTTATATAGGGATATGGGCCAATCAGAATTAGAATTAGATCCTTTATTTGTCATTCAGACCATATGGTCTGTATGAAATGTCGTTGCCTGCAGCCATACATACAATAATAAACAACAGAACAGACAGCAAACACAAATTAACATCTACCACAGTGAGTCCACCAAGCTCCTCCTCACTGTGATGGAGGCAAAAATTTTAGGGCTGCAGTCTCTTCCCTCCTCTTCTCCCTCTGCGCTGAGGCGATACCCCACCGGGCGATGGTAAGTCAATCCCGCGGCTCACCGAGCTCCGCGAACGGGCCGGTTCAAACTCCGCGGCCCGGGGGTGGTCGAAGATGCCGCCCTCCAGTCCAGCGGACACAGCTGTTGACGATGTCGTCCACTGGCCCACGGCCGAACCCCGGACTAGGCCGCCGCCGCCAGAACGCTGTCTCAGCCACCAGAGCACCGTTCCAGCCCCGAGCCGGGTCGCCCACACGTGAGCGCCATTCCACCCTCGAACCAGGCCGCCCTCACGGGAGCATCTCAGCCCCGCGCCAGGCCGCTCTCACGGTAGTGCCGTTACCCTCGAGCTGGGCCGCCGTCACGGGAGCGTCTCAGCCCCTCACGGGAGCGCCGTTACTCTCAAGCTGGGCCGCCCTCACGGGAGCGCCGTTACTCTCGAGCTGGACTGCCCTCACGGGAGCGTCTCAGCCCCTCTCCGGGCCGCCCTCACGGGAGCGAGCCCAGGGCGAGTCCTGACAGGCTCTGCCTCCGGAGCCTCGAGGTCGCCAGCTCCGCCATTAGGCCTCAGCGCAGACGGAGGCGGAGAAGGGGGATACGACAAGAAAGTCGCATTCCCCCGAAGAGAGAGACAGAAAGCCCTGTTTCAACCCACCCCCCCCACACATAACACAAACCTAAAAACCAAAAACTTAACTAAACAAGGCGAAAAAAAACCACAAAAAAATAAAAACAAACGGACTGCAGGCGAGCCGCAGCCGTTCACCAGCGCCACCACTACCGAAAAATTCCAGGCAGGTGGCACTAGTGAAGATGGGGCATCTTGGTCAGCATGGGCAAGTTGGAACGAAGGTCCTGTTTCTATGCTGTATGACTCTACTACCTCATAAACTATACATTTGGTCACCCGTGGAACCATCTGTGGGTTCCACATTGGCATCATTAGCCAACTTGATCCCATGGGACTGTTTATGGTTAGGCACTGTGGCTAAGGTGGAATCATTAACTGAGATTTTCTAAATACCTCCAATTCTGCTCAGATCACTGTGGATTTGGAAAACAAGAAACTATGGACAGTTACCCTAATAGCTGTCATCGTAAAAGTGCTAGAATCTATTACTAAGGAAAATGGCAGGATCTTTAAAAAAAGCAGTCAACGTGGTTTTGAAAGGAAAAGCAGGCTTGATATTCTTTGTTGGTGTTCTTTGAGGAAGCAAGTAGTAGGATCGATAAAATGAAACGGTATATTTGAGTTTCCATAAGTTAACGTGCTAAATAACAGATTAATAGACAAGGTAAGACCTCGTAGAGTGTGGGCAATAGATTAACATGCACAGAGGATTGGGTAACTAGGAAACTATGCGTTGCAAATGGATCATTTTAAAGAGACCATCAGTTGAGTCCTCAACTCATTATTGAGGTCTCAATGAGAAAATGTTATCTATATGTATAATCTTTGTTTCTTGGCTTGTTATTGTGCTATTTCCATTTTTACAGGTTGTTCAATTGGAGGAGATGCTCGAAGTGAGGCATTCTGTGTTTGTTGTGGGAAATGCTGGAACCGGCAAGACTCAGGTCCTGAAGTCTTTGTACAAGACTTACCAGAACATGAAACGACGACCTGTCTGGGCTGATCTTAATCCTAAGGCTGTCACTAATGATGAACTCTTTGGGATCATCAACCCAACAACCAGAGAATGGAAAGATGGTGTGTAACAAGCACATGAACTGGCTCCATCCAAATGCCACCATTGCAACTGTGCACTAACTTCAGTAACATTAAGCCAGCTACCTGATTTATTTATTGAATGAATGAACGAGAGATATATTGACATTCAGCATTCAATTTTGCCAATGTTTCTGCATTTAATTTAAGTCTTTGTATGACAACATAGTTGATAGTCTCATGAGCGTTTGATACAAGTAACCAATGTAAAATACCGTAACCGTTCATGTCCAATCTTGCCATTAAAGAGATACATACACTGATTATCCAAGTTTGCATGTGTGAAGGGTATGTACGCAAGATACTGGAGTGTAGCTATCATTTGTTCAGTAAACCTCCTTTATCAAGGAGGGATTAAGAACAGCAATGCTGTGAGAAGAAAAAATATCTAATTCAATTCAGAACTGGCAGGTGATATTATCTTAGCCCCGAATCACCTGCATTATCTAATGTAAATGTTTTTCTCTCTGTTAAATTTTTAGGGCTGTTTTCAAACATAATGCGTGAACTAGCAAACATAACCCATGATGGTCCCAAGTGGATTGTTCTAGATGGTGACATTGATCCGATGTGGATCGAATCTCTAAACACCGTCATGGATGATAATAAGGTAAGTCGATATCTGCATCCTGACCTGCACCATTGTTTGAAGAACAAATGATGAGAGAAAAGCTGATTAACAATAGGTTAAAAATAAAGGGCTGTTACACAATTAATCTGTAGCATCCTGATAGAATAATTGCATTAATAGTCAGATAAATCATAAAGGGCTAATAGCTGAATGCTCTGCGCTGACATTTATTGGGAAAGACAAGGGTCTTTACTGGGTTATTCCGAAGGTGAATTAATCTTTTTTCAGTATCCCTAACCAGAGTCACTATTTGAGTGAGCAATGCACTATACTCAGGTGAAAACTCCCATTGCCGTGGAACTTATTGTAACCAATATACATCTGCCTAATGCACTGCCTGGTCTTGGATTTCAGTGCTAAGATGCTTTACTTATAAATTTCAGTATCAAAAGAAGCTTGTCTTATACCTTGTGAATGTTTTTGAAGTTTCAGGCACAAACGAGGCATCACCTTTTCTTTAAAGCTACATTTGAAGTTTTATCTCACAAAATGTACAATCAAATTCCACACATTGCTGCAACACTATTTTAGGACAGCACAGCGGTGCAGTTGGTGGAGATGCTGCCTCATAGCCCACAGACCTGGGTTTGATCCTGAGTTTGCATGCTGTCCATGTGGAGTTTGCATGTTTTCCCTATGATCTCATGGGTTTCCACTGGGTGCTCCAGTTTCCTCCCACATCCCAAAGACATGTGGGTTTCTAAGTTATGTAGCCTCTATGAATTGCCTCTAATGTTTGGGGAATGGACGAGGAAGTGGGATGAAGTAGAATCAGTTATCGATGATCGGCAGCATGGACTCTGCTGTATCTTTACCTGTTGGATCTTTCAATCAATGTGGAACAATTATTTATACATTTAACTATCAGATTTTCTCATAAACCGAAAATGTCCTAAATTCGACAAGGTCAATATTAATTTTGTGCATTTATGAACATAAAGCATTGATGACATAGTTTCACACTCAAGTTTACTAATCCTCCAAAGACATGAGTGCCCATGATACTTCCTATTCCTAAGACAGAAGTGATTTTGTTCGGCCCTAATGGCTGCCGTGAACCTCCCTCTGTTGACTTGGGTCCACTTGCAGTGTTCGACACTGGCTGAGACATTGTTCCTGTTTTAGTGCTTTTAATGTCTTTTAATTTTTTTACTGTTTTTATAGTCCTGTCGTCTTAATGGTTTTAGTAGTTTGTAATAACTTTTTGTTGATTTCCCATGTACAGCACTTTGTGGTAACTGATGTTGTCTAAAAGCGCTTTATAAATAAAGTTATTATATTATTATTATTATTATTATTATTACTAACTATCTGTCAGTATTTAACATTTCCAAGAGCTACAATTTTCAACAATTAAGACACACACTGCTGAGACTAGAAGACATCATTTGGCACTTCATCCCAGAGTTACCATGCTGTGAAAGCTATCCATTTCCCCCTATCCCTCTTTTTTTGCTCAAACCCCTGGAAATTTTCTTCTCAATATTTATCTTGTGCCTTTAGACATTACAACTGAATTTATTTCCAAGTAACGAGGCGCAGTGGCGGATTTGGTACGTCACACCACCAGAGACTCGGGTTTGATCCTGACTGAGGCTGTTGTCTGTACGTAGTTTGTACGTTTTCCCTGGGACCCACATGGAATTTCTGTAAATTGTAGCCTCGGTGTGTAGCTAAAACCAGTGTATGAGTGATCGGTGGTTGGCATGAACTCTATGGGCCGAAGGGGCTTTTTCCACGCTGCATCTCTACACATCTCTCGAAACTAGTACAATCAATATTAGTGCAAAATCTATTTGCCAGTTGCCTTATATTTGGGTCCTGCTGATACAGTCACTTTTTCACTAGAAACAATCTCCTATTGGTTTGTTAAAACCCCTCACTTCTATTATATCTGCCATTAACCTGCACATTAATGTGGATAAATGCGAGGTTATCCACTTTGGTAACAAAAACAGGAAGGCAGATTACTATCTAAATGGTGTCATGTAGGGACAAGGGGAAGTACAACGGGATCTGGGGGTCCTTGTTCATCAGTCAATTAAAGTAAGCATGCAGGTACAGCAGGCAGTGAAGAAAGCGAATGGCATGTTGACCTTCATAACAAGAGGAGCAAAGCGGTCCTTCTGCAGTTGTACAGGGCACTAGTGAGACCGCACCTGGAATAATGTGTGTAGTTTTGGTCCCCTAATTTGAGGAAGGACATTCTTGCTATTGAGGGAGTGCAGCGTAGGTTTACAAGGTTAATTCCCGGGATGGCGGGACTGGCTGAGAGAGTGGCTGGGCTTGTATACTCTGGAGTTTAGAAGGATGAGAGGAGATCTTATTGAAACGTGTAAGATTGTTAGGGGTTTGGACAGTCTAGAGGCAGGAAACATGTTCCCGATGTTGAGTGAGTGCCGAACCAGGGGCCACAGTTTAAGAATAAGGGGAAAGCCATTTAGAACGGAGAGGAGGAAATAGACGTCATTGTATGAATATTATCTGCCTGAGGAAGTTGGACATACGGGAGAAGTTGCGTTTTCCTTACTGATGGTGCTAATATTTCATTACAGGTTCTAACTCTGGCTAGCAATGAACGGATCCCTCTAAACCCCACCATGAGGCTTCTGTTTGAAATTAGCCACTTGCGGACTGCTACACCAGCCACTGTATCTAGAGCAGGTGAGCGCGGAATTGACTGCCATTGTAACATGTTCACTGATTTTACCCTGCGATAGCTGGGTTACCTGTTGAAAAGATTATTCGCCTGTTGAAGTTGTGTTCACTACACTATAGAAAAAAAATCATAGAGTTATAGAACAAGAGGCAGGCCCATCAGCCCAACTCACCTATCCTAACAATCTGATTATACTGGAGAGGGTATAGAGCAGAATAACTAGAATATTAATGAATATAATATACTAATGAAGATATGTTATAGCTGGAATGGAGCATTTCTGCTGAGTGGCGAGACTGGATAAAGCAGGCTAGATTCTCTTTGGAGCAGAGAAGTTTGAGGGAACATTGAGATGATCTTTATCAGCAGAGAGCAGAGGCCGACTGAAGTCCCGTCACCCCTTTGCTCCACGTGGGATACAACTCCTAGCATCCATCCACCCAACTGAGACAAAGGCAGACTGGATAGCCACCAAGTGGTCACAGGAGTGGAAGGCAACCTCATCTCCATTACACAGCTACATCTCTTCACCAGATAAAAGCTGTCCAGGGTCTGACCTCCCCAGTGGAGAATGGGTGAAGTTCAACAGACTTGGTACTGGAGTTGGGCGCTTCAATGCCAGCGTGTGGAGATGGGAACTCCGCCAGAGCCCAGCCTGTGAATGTGGATCAGACCAACAGACAGCCAACTATGTCATCTCTGGGTGCCCGCTCTACCACCCACCAAATGGAGCTCTGGGCCTGGCAGACATTGACGCAGAGACAACAACCTGGCTGCTCAACGCCCGGCTTGAGATCTAACTATTCCTTAGGGGTTATGTTTCATTCACAAGAAGAAAAAGTGATGATCTTTGCTGAGATGTCATTATTTTGAGGGGTGTAGATAGTGAGACGCTTTTCCCCCATAGCAGCGGTGTTTATAACCAAGGGGCACATGTTTAAGATAAGGGGAGGAGACTTGAAGAAGAGTTTTTTTCATCCAGTGGATGGGTTGAAATTTAGAATTTATTGGGGGATGGTGAAGGCAGGGTCTATTACAACATTTATAAAGTATTGAAATGAGCACTTGAAATGTCATGGGATAGGAGGCTATGGGCCAAGAGCTGGGAAATGGACAGACCTTGTAGCTAATGTTGGACTAAGCTCATTGTTGGATCCATCTCATTAAGATCTGCTCCAATATTTGAGCTTCGTGAGTATCTTTTGTACAAGAGAATTTCACATCGGCAAAATCAGTTGAGCATTGTATGCTGGTAAATGCACCTATTCACCTCAATGTTCATATACATAGGGTCCTAATTTGAGTTTCTCGAAATACATAATGCCTGTGCAAATTAGTTTAGTTTAGTTTAGTTTAAAGGTACAGCATGGAAACAAGCTCTTTGACCCACCAAGTCTACAACGACTAGCGATTCCTGTATCCTACACACACTCGGCACAATTTACAATTATACCAAGGCAATTAATCTGCAAACCTGTACATCGTTGGAATGTGGGAGGAAACTGAAGAAAACCGGGGGAAATCCAGGCACGTCTCGGGGGGGAAAATGTACAAACTCTGTGCAGACAGCACCCGTGGTCAGGATCAAACCCGGGTCTCTGGCGCTATAAGGCAGAAACTCTACCGCTACATTTTGCAATCGGGTTTTAAACAAATCTTATTCACACGGAAAAAAAGACACAAAGTGCTGGAGTAACTCAGCGGGTCAGGCAGAATTTTAGGAGAACATGCGCAGGTGACATTTCGGGCTAGAACCTTTCCGCAGACTGCAGCCTGAAGAAGGATCCTGACCTTAAACGTTGCCATCCACGTTCTCCAGAGATGCTGCCAGATCCGCTGAGTTACTCCAGCACTTTGGGCCTTTTTTTGTCAACCAGCATCTGCAGTTCCTTGTTTTTCTTAATTCACTTAGGATCTGCTTGAAGTCAGTGGTGTTTTATAATAGAAGTAAATATATATGTGATGTGCAATTGATTTTTCATAAAAAGTTGCTCTGGGTAACAATAGGGACTGCATAAATATTGGATAGAGTCAAGAGTCATACAGTGTGGGAATAAGCCTTTGGCCTAACTTGCCCATGCAGACCAAGATGCCCCATCTACAGTAGCCCCATCTGCCTGTGTTTCGCCCATATCATTGCAAACCAATGTCCAAATGTCTTTTGATCTCTGACTGATGAAGGCCTCCTTGACCACTTGGATAGAACCTTGGGTAAGCACATTTGGAGTAGAGTGAATCTGTCACAATGCCTTGCTAAAGTAGCTACAGAGATTACTGACAGAAGCAAACAGCCACACATGCAGTAAACTTGAAGTAACAAACAAAATGAGAAGAATCTTAAGTAGGTTAGGCAATATTTGTGCAAGGAGAACTAGGCTTAACATTATGTCTCAATGACCTCTTGTCTGTGAAAAGATCATCAAACTGAAATATTACCTCTGATTATCCACAAAAATGTTCATAGCCGTTGTGTCTAAAAGCCTGTTCATCGATCATTTGTTAAGAGAATGCAATGAAAATTGAACAGCCTAATGTCTTAGATTAATTTGAACACGGTCATTAATTGGCAGAATGGTCCGATAGAAAGTATTTAAAATGCCCATTCAGCCCTTTCTGAAGTGGAAACTAAATCAGGAGAGGGCAGTCATCAAGATCACTTGTAAACCATCTGTGGTACTTCAGTAGCTCTGGCATTACTTCATTTAATTCATTCACATTGCTAACGGCACCAAGAATTAAAAGACCTTTGGGCAGGTACATGGATGGATTAGATTAGATTAATTTATTATTGTGACGTGTGTCGAGGTACAGTAGAAAACTTTTGTTGTGTGCTGTCCAGCCAATGAAAAGACAGAGGAATATGGTCCAAACGCGGGCAAGTGGGACTAGTGTAGGTGGGGCACTTTGGTCAGCTGGGCTGAAGGGCCTGTTTCCATGCTATATGTCTCTATAACGCTCATCGTATTTCAGAAGAATCAATGCAAGGAACCAAGTATTTGCAATGAAACGAATATTTGTAGAGATTACTTTAGCTTCTCATATTTTTCCTGTTTCCTTTCTTAGCTCTTTTAAGTGTCCTAGTTTTTAATTTTTGTGTAAGTCATGCTGTACAAGTGGGCAGGTGCTATAGACCTGCACGGGAAGGTAGACGCTCCCGCCCCCACGAGTCTCGGGCAGGTGGGGCACGTCAGGCTGGGAAGGCAGTCCATCTCGGAGAGGGAAAACTCTGATTTTAAACCTCCACTGCCCTGTGGCCATATCCAGTCATGGAAAAGTCTCCAGGAGTAAACATCAAGAGAATCCAGAGTCGGAACCCCCAAGGCAGTTCGTCGTTGTCTACAATCTCGTCCTGACAGCTCCTGCAACGGCGCTGGTGCCAAACTGTAACGGTCCTGCTGTTCCTTTGGATTGATCAACAACGTGGAGAGGGGGGGGCGTGCTGCATGGGCCACAGTGTGTCCTCCATATGACATCACCAGGCTTGCATCCGACCAGGATGCATCACCCATGGCCAGTTATGAACGAGAGGGGCCTACTACTGCTACTGCTGCTACTACTACTGTTACTACTACTGCTGCTGTTGCTACTAGAAGATCATTGGCTGCCCTCTCCCCTCCCTGATGGATATTTACACCTCCCGCTGCCTTAGCAGGGCAAAGAATATCATCAAGGACAGCTCTCATCCTGCGTTTGGACTGTTCGACCTGCTGCCCTCTGGAAGACGCTATAGGTGCATCAAATCTAGGACAAATAGACTCAGGAATAGTTGTTTTCCGAAAATTATAACTACTCTTAATTCACACATGCACTGACTTTACAGCCCAACACCCGGACTTCCATCTATTATATCCACGTAATGAAATTTGGAACTGTAATGTGTATTGTAACTAATTTTTAACATTTAAAAAAAAAAACATTTTTAATATTTAATATAATCTTTAAACATCTCCTTCACCATTTTGCCTTTATAGATATGTATATAACGCCGCAGAATTGTGCACCTATCCCCCCCCCCCCCCCTTCTCCCTTTTGTTTTTGTTTTCTGTTTCTTGTTTTTTGTACTAAATTATATGTATGCACTGAGTACGAGCAGCTTTTAATTTCATTGTACATGTATAGTGACAATAAATGGCATATCTATCTATCTACTACTACTACTACTGCGCACAAGTGATGTAACAACATCATCAGACATGAGATCACTTGGTGGTTGGTCACGTGCAAGAGAGGTCTGAAGTTCTTAGTGTCTCCTGGAGATTATTATAGATGGTTCTTAACACTACCACAAGACTGGCTCCCAGCTCACCGTCAATTACACCCCAGTCACCATTACAAAGATATTTTTAGAAGACCTGCAGGTTACAAGAATTATATTATAATATCAATAAGATAGACACAAAATGCTGGAGTAACTCAGCCGGACAGGCAGCATCTCTGCAGAGAAGGAATAGGTGACGTTTCACATCGAGACCCTTCTTCTGATATCACTATCCTTGCTTAAAACAATGGTCACACAATCCATGCATGCTGGTTCTGTTCTCATGAGTGATTTTATTGATGGCATTGCCTATTTTGTCCGATGTTGCCATCGTTTCCCCAGGCTTAATTTCAAACATTTGGAAATGGTGAATGATGCACATCTTCTGTGATTTTTAGGGATCTTGTACATTAACCCTGCTGACCTTGGATGGAATCCTCCAGTTAGTAGCTGGATTGACAAGCGAGAGATACAGTCTGAGAAAGCTAACCTCACCATCTTGTTTGACAAGTATCTCCCTTTGTGCTTGGATACCCTTAGGACAAGGTAAGGAAATTAAAGGGCAAGGGGTTTGGCCGAGAGTGCACGATAATTTCGAATAGGCTCATTGTGATTAAATAAAACAGGGAGGATGAGAGAAAGCCAAAACTGTTGAATGTAAGAATCTGAATACAGTGTGACTTATTGCATTCTGCTGGAGCAGATCCAACATTGTTTAATGTGCTGACATGGCATTTTGTTTGATTTCTCTTGGCAGCCAGCGAAAGCCTCTTGACTTTTACATTCTAGTGCCATAGAAATCATCATCTGAATTGTGTTTTTATATGAGCCATGAAACTGACCTGCACATCCCTAATCCTATCTCAGCACAGAACTGTGCCTCTTGCATGACCATGGACATGCTTCCTAATTGGGTTTTGCAAGGGTGTCAGGGGTCATGAGGTAGAAGGCAGGAGAATGGGGTTAGGAGGGAGAGATAGATCAGCCATGATTGAATGGCGGAGTAGACTTGATGGGCCGAATGGTCTAATTCTGCTTCTAGAATTTAAGAACTTAAAGTCTTTTTCCTATTCACTGCCATGTATAACTTAAATATAATTTTGGAACAATTGATGTTTTGTGTGTTGTCGGAGTCCATGTGCCCATGATGCTGCTTCATGCAAGATCATCCTTGCACCTGGAGCTCACTGTATTTGAGCATGTGACTATAAACTAAATCTGATTTGACTTGGAATCCTTCTGACGTCATTTTGAAAGTGAATGTTACTTAAAACAGTGTATGTTATCAAATAATTCCAAAAATGAATGTGATACGACAGTTACGCACTACGTTTGAAGGAACTGTACCACTGATTAGTTCAGTTTCTTTGTTGGAATGCTAGACCTACTTTGATGTCCTTCATGCTCCCTGATCTTAGGCATTTGCTCTTTCAAGAAAATTCAAATGTTTAAAAGGGTAGCCACACATATTCAGCATTTAGACAGACAGATGAGCTGGCTGTGTATTGAAGAATATAGACCATGTGCAGGGAGAAGTGCAGTTTAAATTGACATCATTGTTGACGCAAGCATTGTGGGCTAAAGAGCCTGTTCCTTTGCTGTGCAGTTTTATGATCTAAATCCATGTTTGTAGCTTGTTCTTTGTAGCTTGTTCGTATCTTGCAGAGGACAAGGATTTTCTTCTTATTATTATTCACCTGATGTCTGCAGGTTTAAGAAGATCATCCCAGTGCCAGAACAGAGCATGGTCCAGATGCTTTGCTACTTGCTGGAGTGTCTGCTGACAAAAGACAACACTCCTGCAGA
This sequence comes from Leucoraja erinaceus, assembly GCF_028641065.1. Classification (NCBI taxonomy): domain Eukaryota; kingdom Metazoa; phylum Chordata; class Chondrichthyes; order Rajiformes; family Rajidae; genus Leucoraja; species Leucoraja erinaceus. Next base: position 4,693,969 of record NC_073399.1, on the reverse strand, counting down.
CTCTCCTAAAGAACTCTATGAACTTTATTTCATTTTTGCCACAATCTGGGCTTTTGGTGGAGCTTTGTTCCAGGATCAGGTGAGAACATCCTTCCGAATCTAAATGGTTAGTTGCCTGATATTACCCTTGGAGCTGTTGGCAGCGTGAACAAATGAAATAAAGTTAGCAGTAATGGAATGGCTACTGGAATATCACACGCAGTTTACAACAGATTTTGTGATTTTTGTTTTACTTGATATATGTTTTTTTTTAACTGATTCTTTTCCCCCTGGAGAAGATAATAAAGGCTTTAAACCAGTGACAAAAACTGTGAAGGAAATTATCTTCAAAAAAGATATTTCCAAATGTAACGGACTGGGACCTTGCGAGCTTTCCTTTTGAATTTGGCTGCAGACAGACAACAAACGGAGACTATGTGGAACTTGGGGGAAAAGAGCTCTTTGAAGATTTGTGGATGCTTATATTAAAGCCAGACACTGGAATTAAAGACAAAATATATCAGCCGCTTTATTCCTTAAGCTGTGAGTTGTTTGGTTTTGTAAAAGTGCTCTGTTAATGATTTGGAAGTAAATGGCATGATCGTTGAATCACAAATGAAACTGAGAATGGTGGTGTTGTAGCCAGTGTGGAGGGTAGTCGGGGTGATACTGGTATGTTGGAAACATAGGTCCTGGCGAAGAGAAGATTAAGAAGGTGAATGATTGAGGTATGCACAATTATGGGGGGGTTAGATATCGTAGATTGCAGAAATCCTTTCTCTTTATCAGTGGTGAACACAATTAGAAGGTATTGATTTAGGGTAAGGGGGTAAATGGTTTAGAGGGAATCTGAGGGGGACATTTTTGGTCAGAGTGCATGGAATACACTGCTAGGGAGAGTGGTGGAAGCCGTGTGGCTGACAGCATTTAAGAATTGTTAAGATGAGCATTTGTATCTCTTCAGCGTTGAAAGCTCCAAGCCAAGTGCTGCAAGATGGGATTAATACAGATGGGAGTGCACTGGGCATGGTGGGCCAAAGATTTGGTTTTCATGCTGTAAGATGCTGTATTCCTGTTGGATTTAGGTTGATTATTGCCACGTGCACCGAGGTACAAAGGAAAAGCTTTGTTTTTGCATGCTCCCCAATAAGATCAGATAATACTACACATAAATACAGTCAAGACAAACTAGATGCAGCAATGGTTAAGATACAGAGTGCAGGATATAGTTCTCAGCATTGTAGTGCATCTGTTCCATAGACATAGACATATACGTGCAAACGCCACACACAGCATTGTAGGTCAGGATCAAACCTGAGTCCTTGGTGCTGTGAAGGCAGCTCACTGGTCTATTGAGCCACACAAATTCTAGGCATACTTGTATTATTGTACGTAGGAACAAAATGTAAGGTTTGCGATAGAAGTTTACTGGATGACCTAAAACCTGAGTGTCACGTTAGTCCATTGTCAACCTGTAAATGTGCGGGCATTGGTGGCTTTATTCAACCACAATGTGAATAACACTGCAAGTAACTTCTGAGGCAGAGCTATTGATTCAGTGTGTGTGTGTGTAGTGCACTATTGACTTCTTTAATGACTGTGAAACAGTTGGTGCCAATAGGTGGGCAGAACAGTAAAGAAAAACAACTTGAAAATACATTCAACTCTTAACCATATCAACTCTTTTTTTACAGCAAGTGTCAACAGGTGCAGAATTTGAAGAACATGTGCGGGAGGGAGATGTTTTGTAAACACACAATTTCAGCGGCAGAGAATCGCAAATCCATAGTTTGATCAAAGTGAGGGCAGGGAGAGTGTTGCCAAGATATTAGACGGGTGGCAGGATGAGAGGTGTTCCAGTCTGATGCTATGCTGGGGAGACGAGCTGCCAGGTTGTCCTGGAAGTATCTAACAATGGGCACCTTCAGGAAAATGAGGTTAGATTCCTTCAGAGTGTTGCAGAAGCATTGCACAGGGGTTGACACTAAGTTCTATCTCTCCAGTGTGGAAGCACAGAGGCACAGGGATAACTGAAACCAGGTTAAAATCCTGCATTGGTGCAAAAACACCCTAAAAATAACATTAGGGAGTTACATATCTGGGCAATAAAAAGGAACTGCAGATGCTGGTTTATACCAAAATGGACACGAAATGCTGAGTCAGGCTGCATCTCTGGAGAAAATGGATAGGTAGCGTTTCAGGTCGTGACCCCACTTTAGGCTCAATTCTAGGTGATTACATTTCTTGGTAATTGGGAATATGCACACCATCAGGAGCTGCTAAACAAAATGTCAACAAAGATTTTAGCTGGAATCTTGTAACAATACTGAGTGCAGATATACTGGAGTGCAGATATACTGGAGTGCAGATATACTGGAGTGCAGATATACTAGAGTGCAGATATACTGGAGTGCAGATATACAGAGTGCAGATATACTGGAGTGCAGATATACTAGAGTGCAGATATACTAGAGTGCAGATATACTGGAGTGCAGATATACTGGGTGCAGATATACAGAGTGCAGATATACTGGAGTGGCTTTCTCTTGTTTGCTTTTTATTTCAGATAGTTTTTATTTGCTTTCTTTAATACACATGAATATGTCTCCTGAATGAACTCTGTGTCCATTACCTCAACATCTTTGCTCCTCTGCTTCCACTCAAATTAAAATAAGAGTTTCTTTTGAATTTGGAAAGGGAAAATTAACTAAATGAACATTCAAATATTTAAATGAACTTTGATGTTTGGAGATTTGACAAAGTATTCTCCATGGAGCAACATTTGAGAAACAATTATTATCAACATCTAGAAGAACACTGTCATCTGACGCTGCTGCTTCTGAATTGTTTACCTGTCTTTTATGGGATTATCATATTTTTTGTTTATTTCCAGTTTTGCTTCAGGTTGCCAATTTTTGCAATATATATATATTTTTTTAAATTCATGTTAAACCTTTTTTATCGATACACTCTTTATCAGTAGGAGCAGGTTGTTAATATTCCTGACTTTTCTCAATAAAACCTTTTCTGAACAAATTCTGCCGGGTCACAATACCATCAATACTAGCTTTAGGTATTTTGTGAAGTTGGAGGCGATGACCTATCTTAGAGCGATAGCTTTTTTTTCCAAAAGCCAAGGCAGCTTGTCCTTTTGGTTCAGGTTCTTTGAAAATGTATGAAGCAATTGACTGAGCTTAAATGTCACCCAAATAAGAATGATCCTGTTGAAAGATGCTCTACCGGCTTAAATTAGCTCGACCAGACATTGTGACTTCAACAGTAAATTCAAATAGTAGATCTCTCATTCCAATTCTTACTTGTTAATTCACTGTCTATTTTTTGCCTCTCGCCTTTATCCCATTTGAAATTTACCCTCTTTTGTCTGTTCTCGCCTCCTTTCTACTCCACATCTTAAAATGGGTTTAGCATTTGAAAGTTTCTCTCAGTTTGATGTAAGGTTATTGATCTGAAATGTTAACTTGCTTTCCCTTTCTACAGACACTCTCTCTGATCTGTTGAGTGTTTGTGTTTGTTTAGTTTAGTTTGCTTTAGAGAATCAACAGGGGAAACGGGCCCTTTGGTTCAACGAGCACATCGACCATCGATCTCCCGTTCACACGTTCTTTGTTATTCCACTTTTGACTCCAATACTATCCTACACACACTAGGGACAATTTACACTTATACCAAGCCAATTAACCTACAAACCTGCACGCGTTTGGATTGTGGGAGGAAACCGAAGATCTCGGAGAAAGTCCCATGCGGTCACGGGGAGAACGTACAAACTCCGTACAGACAGCACCCGTAGTCGGGATTGAACCCAGATCCCTGGCGCTGCAAGCGGTGTAAGGCAGCAACCCTATCGTGCGCCAGCTGATGACCTGGAAGACATAATCAGAGATATTATTATGAGATATAGCCTTTAGACTTTAGAGATACAGCACAGATACAGGCCCTTCTCCAGAGATGCTGCTTGACCCACTGAGTTAGCCCAGCATTTTGTGTCGATAGTAGGTTACAGAAACTCTTCCCTCTTGTAGCAAAATCCAGATCAAGAAGAAACAGCCTTAAAATTGCAAGAATAAAATTCAGATTTGTGGAAAAGGTTAAATCCTGGAACTTTTCTCAAAAGGCTGTAAATACTGGGACAGTTGACATGTTGTAAGTTGTAATCGGTCGATTGTTGTCAGTGGAAGGGAAAGGATTACATGGCAACTTTGGTTGCATCTTTCTGATGTTGTGAACACAAAGATCATGTTCCTGAATAGTAAACCGGACACCTGCACTCATTGCCATTCCTGTTCTCTCTCAGCTCATAGACTACAGAGTGGAGTTCAGTAAGTGGTGGGCCTCAGAGTTCAAAACCATCAAATTCCCATCACAAGGCACAGTCTTCGACTACTATATCGACACGGAGACAAAGAAGTTTGAGCCTTGGTCAAAACTTATTCCCAAATTTGATCTTGACCCAGACATCCCTCTGCAGGTAACTAATCAATTGTAGATTAAATACTTATAAATTTGCAAAGTACATGTTCTGCTTGCATTGTAATCTCACCTCTATGCTGCTCTGTAAATGGACTTTAACTTGCTTGCTGGTTTTGATATACTTGTCGATATACATGGTGCTAATTATAAAGTAATAGAAATTTGATCAGAGGCCATTTGCTCCATTGAGTCCAAAAGCCAGCAGTACACAAGGTTATTAGTCAGTTCCACAGCAAAGCTGTTGGGTTGTATACCTCGGTGAGTGCCTATTCCGAGAATTCCTGCTTTTCCTGAATTTTCCTGTTTGATTCACAATGAAAACACTGAGAAAGCAGTCTGAAGAAGTGTTTCGACCCGAAACGTTACTTATTTCCTTCGCTCGATAGATGCTGCCTCACCCGCTGAGTTTCTCCAGCATTTTTGTCTACCTTTGATTTTCCAGCATCTGCTGTTCCTTCTTAAACAACTTCTAACCCCGACTACACTTTGGATGAAAAGATTTTTCCTCAATCCCCTCCAGTCCTCCCACCATTTATCTTAAATCAATGTTTTTTTTATCATCAATTTAAAGCCAGGTTAATTTTCCCATTCACCCTTCTAACACCACGATAATGTTGTATATTTTACTTAATTCTCACCTCTATCTTGTGTTCCCAAAAAAAAAGAATAGATCGGGTAAACACACGGAGTCTCTTGCCCAGAGTAGGGTGATTGAGGACCAGAGGACATAGAATTAAGGTGAAGTTGAAAAGATTTAATAGGAATCTGAGGGGTAATGTTTTCACACAAAGGGTGGTGGGTGTATGGAACGAACTGCCAGAGGAGGTAGTTGAGGCAGGGACTATAGCAATGTTTAAGAAACAGGCAGGTACATGGATAGGTAGGTTTCCAGGGATATGGGTCAATTGCAGGCAGGTGGGCTGGGACATGTTGGCCGGTGTGGGCAAGTTGGGCCGCAGGGCTTGTTTCAACACTGTATCACTCCATGACTCTACAACTCTCTATGACATGCTAATTCATGGAGGCCCCAGAAAATGCATATTGGCTTCCAATCATTTGCAGGATCGGTCAAAGTCAGCATGGATTTATGAAGGGGAAATCATGCCTGACTAATCTTCTGCACTTTTTTGAGAATGCAACAAGTAGAATGGATAAGGGAGAGCCAGAAGATGTGGTGCATCTGGACTTTCAAAAAGCCTTTGACAAGGTCCCACACAAGAGCTTAGTGTGCAAAATTAGAGCACATGGTATTAGGGGGTAGGGTATTGACATGGATAGAGAACTGGTTGGCAGACAGGAAGCAAAGTGTAGGAATTAACGGGTCCTTTTCAGAATGGCAGGCAGTGACTAGTGGGGTGCCGCAAGGCTCAATGCTGGGACCCCAGTTTATTACAATATATATTAACGATTTAGATGAAGGAATTAAATGTAATATCTCCAGGTTTTGAATGACACAAAACTGGGTGGCAGTGTGAGCTGCTTCAGGTGACTTGGACAGGTTGGGTGAATGGACAAATGCATGGCAGATGCTGTATAATGTTGATAAATGTGAGGTTATCCACTTTTGTGGCAAAAACAAGAAGGCAGATTATTATCTGAATGTTGAAAGATTAGGAAGAGGGGAGGTGCAACGAGACCTGGGTGTGCTTGTACATCAGTCACTTAAAGTAAGCGTGCAGGTACAGCAGGCAGTGAAGAAAGCCAATGACATGTTGGCCTTCATAGCGAGAGGATTTGAGTAGAGAAGCAGGGAGGTCCTTCTGCAGTTGTACAGGGCCCTGGTGGGTCCATACCTGGAGTATTGTGTGCACTTTTGGTCTCCTAATTAGAGGAAGAACATTCTTGCTATTGAGGGAGTGCAGCGTAGGTTTAGCGGTTTAATTCCTGGGCAGAAAATATGTTCCCAATGTTGGGGTAGTCCAGAGCCAGTGATCACAGTTGAAGATTAAGGGGTAGGCCATTTAGGACTGAGATGAGGAAAAACTTTTCAGCCAGAGAGTTGTGAATCTGCAGAATTCTCTGCAACAGAATGCAGTAGAGGCCAATTCACTGGATGTATTCAAGAGAGAGTTAGATATAGCACTCGGGTCTAAAGGAATCAAGGGATAGGGGGAGAGAGCAGGAACAAGGTACTGATTCTGGATGATCACCCATGATCATATTGAATGGCAGTGCTGGCTCGAAGGGCTGAATGGCCTACTCCTGCACCTATTTTCAATGTTTCTATGTCAGAATCAGAATCAGAATCAATTTATTTGTCATTTGGACCCCTGGAGGTCCAAACGAAATGCCGTTTCTGCAGCCATACATAACACACAAATAGACCCCAGACACAACATAATTACATTTAACATAAACATCCATCACATAACTGTGATGGAGGCCAAATAAACGTATCTCTCCACTGCACTCTCCCCCCCCCCGATGTCAGAGTCAAAGTCATAGCCCCCGGCTGGCGATGGCGATTGTCCCGCGGCCATTAAAGCCACGCCGGGTGGTGCGAGGTCGCACACCGGGTCTTGGTGTTGGTGCCCCCGGTGTGCGCTCGCAGAGTCCGCGGCCATTCCAGCCGCGCGGGGCAGCGGTGTCAGGCCCCGCTCCAGGAGCTCTTCGACCCCGCAACTCGGGCGGGAGAAGTCGCCGCCGCAGAAGCCCCGAAAAGCGGTCTCCCTCCAGGGAGCCGTGGGCTCGGCGCCGTCGTCCACAGACCTGTCGTTGGAGCCTCCGACTCTCCGGCAGCAGCAGCAGCAGCAGCAGCAGCAGCATCAGCAGCAGCAGCGCTCCTCCACCGCTCCGGACCCGGCCAGCTCCGCGACGGTGAGGTGAGTCGACACCCGAGTCCCCGGTCTCTTCCTGTTGGAGGCCGCTCCTCGTTACGGCCTCAACGACGACTGAGACCCGACGAGAAAAGGTCGGGTCTCAGTGCAGGGAGAGATTCAAAAAGTTCCCCCCCCCCCCTCCCACCCCCCCCCCCACCCCCCCACACACACACACCACACATAAAAAATAACAAAAAACTACATAAAAACACAGACAAAAAATAATAAAACGCGGACAGGCTGCAGAGGCCGCTGCTGGCCAGAGCCGCGCCGCCTACCGGAAGTGTCCAGATGTCACTTCAAATATCATGGTTGGGTATATGATCCCGAGATGCTGCAGCCCACACACACACATAAGCAGGCTTTAGTGACATTTTAAGGAATAGTTTAGAGTTTAGAGAGATACAGCATGGAGACATGTCCTTCAGCCCACTATCCATGCCAACCATTGATCCCTCTCTTACACTAGTTATCCCACTCCACACTCGTGACAATTTCCAAAGGCAAATTAACCTACAACCCTGGATGTCTTTGGGATGTGGGAAGAAGCTGGAGCACCTGGACGAAACCCACGCAGTCCCAGGTAGAACATGCTAACTCCAAGCATACAGCACCTGTGATCAAGATCAAATACGGTCGCTGGCACAGTGAGGCAGCATCTCTAATGCTCTCCTAAATAGTGCCTGTGTTGTTCTATGGCACTGGAACTGGCTTAGCTTTGGTCGTCTATTTGTAAAGACATGTTCCATACAGCTAATTTCCATTGAAGCTCACCTCACACCATCCCAAGTGATGTTCCTGAATCTGCTGACTGCAACCTAATGCCCCCTGTCCCACTTAGGAAACCTGAACGGAAACCTCTGGAGACTTTGCGCCCTACCCAAGGTTTCCGTGCAGTTCCCGGAGGTTGCAGGTGGTTGCCAGAGGTTGCAGGTAGTGGAAGCAGGTAGGAAGACTGACAAAAACCTCCGGGAACCACACGGAAACCTTGGGTGGAGCGCAAAGTCTCCAGAGGTTTCCGTTCAGGTTTCCTAAGTGGGACAGGGGCATAACTTACCCAACGCTACTTATCACTCCTCCCCAGCAACCTCCCTTGCCCAGTAATATGATCACATTCACAAGATTATGATTGACACAAAAAGCTGGAGTAATTCAGCGGGACGGGCAGCATCTCTGGACTGAAGGGTCTAGACAGAAGGGACAGAAGGGTCACCCATTCCTTCTCTCCAGAGATGCTGCCTGTCCCGCTGAGTTACTACAGCAGTTTGTGTGTATTTTCGGTTTAAACTGGCATCCCAACTGGGAACCCGAACCTTCTCCCACAACCTTCTGCCTCTCTCTGCTGTGACCAGTGTTATGTATCCAGGTTTCTATGAGGTGAATCTAATTGGAACATCATTCTAAACTGTACACTGTGAACCTTTGAAAATGGCATTTTCTTCATCATTAATGCAGAATAACATGTACCACGGTGAAAGTGGTAAATGTGACTTTGTTGTGCAAGCCGAAGAATATTCACCCTACTTTTCGGAGAAGATTGTAGTTTGCTACTCCTAATGCACATATTGCTGAAGAATGGTCTCGACCCGAAACGTCACCTGTTCCTTTTCTCCAGCGATACTGACTGACCCGCTGAGTTACTGCAGCTTTTTGTGACTATCACCATGACTTTTTTTTAGGCTTGTTTGGTGCATACCATAGAGACGATTCGCATCCGCTACTTCATGGACCGGTTGCTGGACAGACGCAGACCAGTCATGCTTGTGGGCAATGCAGGGACTGGTAAATCTGTGCTCGTCGGGGAGAAACTCGGATCGCTGGATCCCGATGAGCACGTTGTGAAGAATGTGCCATTTAATTACTACACCACATCTGCCATGCTGCAAGGTGAGATGATGTCTTCTACTCAGAGCATGGGGTTATTGGAATAATGAGAGACTAATAGATGAGTATATATACCTTGGAATTGCTATTTAAATGGCTTTATAAAACCTTAATAATGCAAAATGGCATTATTTATGCGGAGAAAGACTAGAAATTCAATACCTAACCGGCAAAAATTACGATATCTGAAAAAGTGAAATGTCAATGTTTGTTGAACAATTTACAATGGTAAATATTTGCACAATTACACATGCAAAATTCTAGACAAGATGAGATTGGATGATGCATGCTGCAATATCTGTAATAGTTATTAAAAAGGGGTTAAATTCAAAGTAATTTGAATTTAAAGTCTCAAGAGTTATGCATTACATTACTGCCTAGTAAAATTCCTTTATGTAGTTTCTATACAAAATGAAACCTTTGCAACAATTTGTGTTTTCCCAGCTTGTTCTGGCCCTTCACAAGGCACTAACTAGTATGTGTAGGAAGGAACTGCAGATGCTGGTTCACATCGAAGATAGACACAAAATGCTGGAGTAACTGAGCGGGACAGGCAGCATCTCTGGAGAGAAGGAATGGGAGACGTTAAAGGTCTAGACCCTTCCTCTGACTTGTATCTAACTAGTCTAACTTGGACACTAACTAGTATCCTACACTCAGGAAATGATTGCCTGCAAATGTTCACAGAACTTTTTTTTCTGTGCTGTTGCTAGAGAAGTATGCTGAGGGCATTTTTCAAATCCTGCAAGAACTGCAGCAAGATGAATAATTAAAACACAGCTCACGTTTGCACAACCCTCTTGATTAGCACGCCACTGAAGGCCGTATCAAAACGTGATGACCTTGGAGCATCATCCTAGACTAACAGACGTATCACTATTGACAGTTCCCTATATCATGACAGTATATCTTGGCTAGACCACTCATGCCTTCTGCATAATGTACTGCATTTCATGTTACTACTCAATTAGAGATCTGACTGGCGTGAGTAAAATATGAGCGGCAAAACTGTCTCTGGGAGTATATTGTGACATTTCCAACGCATTTAATAAGATCCTAGATGAAAACAGATGGTGAATAGAAGGATTAACTGGATAAAATAATGTTGGATGAGAGTCATATAGAGTATTAACGCAGGGACAAATTGGCGAGGCCAAATAGTCATATTCCCCCATTATTCTATATAATATTACTAAATAGTATCATGGTCAATAAAAGGTGAAATGCATTAACTCGGGATAAATAATTCCTGATCTAGTGATATTTGTGGACTAGTTGGGCATTGGAGTTTTATTTTGCATTGCTACATATTCGGGACAGATAGTGAACTTTGTGTAATTGAGAAATGAGTTGTAGTCGGATATCTCTATTGAAAGTTGAAAGGGGTGATGTGATTGTGTCTGTCCCTTATTGCACTGTGCCGCAATGACATTGATGTGCCTTTCTTGGTTGTCTATTTTTCTGACTGTGCTTCATGTCATGGTGATCGTTTGTTTGATCTTGGATGTGGACGTTTGATCGGAATAATTGGTAATCATAGAGTAAACAAAATGGGGTCAACACATTTCAAGAGCATCATTTTGATTTTAAAAGAGTGATGGACAAGGCTTTCTTACATCCTCTTGCCTTAACCTCTCTGCTGCACAGCTCCGAGTCGGGATAACCATAACAATAGGTCAGTACTGATAGTGCACCAACTCAAATATGCTCCATGTCAAAATATTTATTAATTGAAGGGTTTCAGGGAAAGTCAAGAAAGGTCAGCAAAGATGACATCCTCATGGGTCCATTCAAAGATGAGGCAACCCAGAAGTTGATTCCTCGGATAGAGGTAACCTTCTGATTGATGACTTTAATATTTCTGAGTCCAACAGTGCAATCTTGTTACAATTTAACTGTTGGCAGCACTTCCCAATTATTTATTTATGTGCATTCTAGCTGTAGATCTTTCTGGGATTCTCTTTGCCGAGCGGGGTATATTTCCTGCAGTAATGAGACAAAGCAAAGTAAATGATGATACAATCTGTGCACCATCGTTTACTCCCACTCCTGTGGGTTCATAATGACGTGGTCCTAAATTAGGTGTGAGATTTCAGAAGCATCCACAGGAGACGAGTGCTTTCCAGCAATTCCCAGCCCCTCAACACACTGGATGCTCCTGCACTGGGATGACTCAGGAAGGAAACAACATTTGACCTGGCAAAAAAAATGACTTCACTGATTTATTTTTGGTTCTCATGCACATCACACTTAGGTAAAAGGATTAAGCAAGCTTGAGTAGATAAGAAAGTGCATGTTTAGGAAGCAGAGCTTCACCTGCTCTCTCAGCTGAGGTGAAATACTTTAGGTATGAAAGGAGCACACACTTATATAATGAACTTGCCCCATTTTGATGTGGTCTAAATTCAGTCATTTCTATTCCCTGAAGTGCAGATGACATGCTCTGCTCTTTATTAAAGTAATTTAGTTGTGATTTTGGGAAATAATTTATTCAGCATTCAAGTGGCTCACAAAATGCTCTCTGCATTTACTATCTCATCACAGAATCTCATTAACTGGTGACGCATCCAGTTGCCATTTCTGTAGGAGTTCTTTTAATTTTAAAGTGGCTGAAAGGCAGTTTGAATAACCATTTAAAAACGCACTACACAGACAGCACATGACTGGCGACCCTTGACCAGGGAATGCACTCTCAGCCAAATAACGCCAATGTATTTGTTCACCAGCCCAGACTAACACACAATAAACAATAAAGGATGTTCCAAAATGCAGAACAGTATTAGTGTAGTTTAGAGATACAGCATGGGAACAGCCCCTTCGGCCCATCGAGTCCACCCTGACCATCAATCACTAGTTTACTTTAGTTCTATGTTACACCACTTTCTCATCCTCTCCTTATGCTCTGGGGGCAATTTTACAGAGGCCAATTAACCTACAAACTCACATGTCTTTGCGATATGAGAAGTACTGGAACACCCGGAGCAAATCCATGTGGTCACAGGAAGAACATTCAAACACCACACAGACAGCAGCCGAGATCTCTGTCAGGTCTCTGGCGTTGTGAGGTTGCAGCTGTGCCCATGTGCCACCCTTGTTTTTATATCCTGAAGCATCCAGTTGCATACTTTAGTGTTGATTACAGGAGCTCACATTTTGAATATTTTCCCTTTTACATCTTGATGTGTGGCCATGTTTGTAAACTATCCACATGCAAACAGCTGTGATGAGCACTGATCTGGGTTTTCAATAGTAACCATCTTCATGCTTCCTTTCTTGGCTTTTGTCAGTATAAGTCCCCCTTCCCTCTGTGGGAGACGGGCCTTCCATGTCATTTACAGTCCCCGCCAACTCATCTCAAACTCTTGCAAAGGGACTGCTGTGGAAGGAAGTCTCACTTGATGATGCAGTAAAGGAAGGAATTCCATATGGAGCCAGCAAAAGGAGGGAAGAGAACACAGCTGAATGCTCACACTATTTTTGCATTTTGGATTTAAATATCTGAGTTGTAACTAAAACTCAACATTGATATTATGATATCATCGAGCAGAGACAGAGGAGTGTGGCAATGTTTGCCAGTTTAGTACATTCGAGATACAGTGCAGAAACAGGCCACTCAATCCATCGAGCCCATGTCAACCAGCGATCACCCTGTACACCAGCACTATCCTTCACACTGGGGAACAATCCCCACTCCCCACTCATCAGACGGGTTAAACCCACTGTTAAAGTCTGGTCAGAGGAGGCAGACTCCACACTTCAGAAGTGTTTTGGAAACACTGACTGGAAGACGTTTGCAGCCCAGGCCGCCCTTGACTCCCACACGGACATTGATTCCTACACATCCTCTGTTCTGGACTTTATAAACTCCGCCATCAACGGTGTCGCCTCCCTCAAACGGGTGACCATATTCCCGAATCAGAAGCCATGGATGAACAGCGAGGCCAGCCTACTGCTGAAAGCACGGGACACCGCTTTCAAGTCAGGTGATGCCTGAGCCTACAGTTCATCCAGGGCTAACCTGAAGAGAGGCATCAAGAAGGCCAAATAGATGCATGTAAATAGATTTATTTATTGCTCATATGTCGCTCTTCCAGGGAGATGCTAAATGCATTTCGTTGTCTCTGTACTGTACACTGCACAATGACAATTAAATGACAATGAAGTTGAATCTGAATCTGAATCTGAATCGGATCAATTTACAATTGGTCAGATGCCAATTAACCGACAGACCTGCATGTCTTTCGAGTGTGGGAGGAAACCGGAGCTAGATATCTGGACAGATCGTTAGAAATCTCCTTGAGTTTTGTTCCACTGCAAAAAAAATAAATTGAAGAAGAACCAGCAGTAAAATAGTGTGAAAAGCACAATTAGAGAGCCCTTGAAAAGGCCAAAGCAGTGAAGCAGAGCATGAACTGAACAGAGAACGGAAGATCGCTCAAAACTGCAACGGCTGAAATAATAAATCAACAGGAACAAAAAATTGAAAAGAATAAACAGAGGAGAAATTTGAAAATGCCAGCTATAGGTGTTTATTGAGTTGTCATCACTCAAAGCAATGAGACTTAGAATAAAATCACAGCCTGCACCTCACCCCAAAATCATCAAACATTTTAACAGTACTTTCTGTTCTGTTAAGTCTAATATGTGTCCGGTTGGCAATTAATTTTCAGTTATGAAAATCTAACATCATACTATCTGAAGAAGGGTCTCAACACGAAATGTCACCCATTTATTTTCGCCAGAAATGCTGCCTGTCCCGCTGAGTTACTCCAGCATTTTGTGTCTATCTTTGGTTTAAACCAGCATCTGCAGTTCCTTCCTGCACCATACTATCTGTGATTATTTTGTCATTTTACTTCCATTCAACGTGTCCTTTGACTCTTAGTTATGTTGGAAACAGATGGCATCTTCTGACCTCACAGCTAAATGTCAGCACTTGAATATTACGTTCACAAAGGCAGGTTTTTTAAAGAGGTCATGTATTAGCAGGAAATAGACACAAAATGTTGGAGTAACTGCGGGAGAGGCAGCATCTCTGGGAAGAAGGAATGGGTGAAGTCTGGGGTTGAGACCCTTCTTCAGACTGATGTCGGGGAGAACGAGTACATAGATAAGGAAGTGTAAGGTGTGAAAACAGGACAATGGGGATGAGGTTCAAGGAAAATGTAGAATAGATCATTGTTGGCTAGGAGAAGGTAACAACAAGGCAACCAGAGATACAATGTTGTCCGTGACAGTCAGGCTGGTCGGAGAACTGGGAAGGGGGTGGGATGGATAGAGAGGAAAGCAAGGTTTATATAAGTCTATGTTCATACTGCTGGGGTGTGAGCTGCCCAAGCGAAATATGAGGTGCTTTTCTTCCAATTTAGGTGGGCCTCTCTGACAGCGGAGGAGGCCCAGGACAGAAAGGTCAGTGTGGGAATGGGAGGGGGAGTTAAAGTGTTTGGCAACCAGGTAGGTGTTGGTGGACTGAGCGGGGTTAGAAGGGTTGTGGCACTAGAACGTTTCTCCATTCGCCTCTTCTACCCGTCTACTGCTCCATCCACAGGGCAAGGTAAACTCAGATGCAGTTAGTCCATGCTCCTGTGACCCTTGCTGATCCTCGCATGATGAGAGGATCACGACACAGTCTGATGCCTATTATGGTTGAGCAGGTGCTGGCAGGTAGTCCAAGCCTGTCCGTGAATAAATGACTAATGTGGGATTTCGAAGATCAATGAGCATCAGTACAAGCAGGCAATGAAAGGAAAGGAAAGAACATTTTTGATGGCTGCCACAACTCGCACAACATGCTTGATAATAAAATAGAACATTTTGGCAGGAAAATCACTCAGCTGTCTTGAGCTGTGACAGGGAACATGCTGTCAAAGAACTTGCTTACAAAATCACTGCACACCGCAAATAGAGCAGTAGAAGAAGTAAAACAAAAATTTGTATGGATATCCCATTCTCGTTGCAAAGGGGTTGGTCTCAGCACACCATCAACATCAAAGGCATGGCTATAAATAATAAAATGACTGAGGAAATTCTAACCATTAATTGCCACGCTATACCTTTTACTTTTGAAGGAAGATTTCAGAGCTTGATTCAGATTTCATAGAAATCATGTAAGGAGCAGCAGGACTGAAATGATTCTGTTTTAACCATCAGTGGTCTGCGGCTCTGCTGTAATTGTAATGGCATAGTTATGGAGACATGGTCCAAGCGACCAAAAATACCATTTCATAACTTTTTCTTTTTTTCTATTCATACAAGAGAAGCAATTGTTTGAAAGTCGTCAAATTAAATAGAAAGAAACTGTAATAAAGTGAGTGAGATGAAAACTAGGGGAATCCAGAACCAGAAGACAGAGGTTAAGGTGAGGTGGGGAGATTTAGTAGGAAGGGTGGCTAGTATATGGAACGAGCTGCCGGAGGAGGTAGTTGAAGCAGGTGGTCTAGTTTATACAGTGCGGACACACCGAGTCCACGTCGACCAAAGATCCCCGCATCCTAAAACTATCCTACACACACTAGGGACAGCTTTTCAACAATTTTACCTAGCCAATTAACCTACAAACCGCTGCTCCACCATGCCGGCTGATAGGTACTATCACAACATTTAAGAAACATTTAGACGGGTACGTGGATGGGATAGGTTTAGAGGGATATGGGCCAAGCACGGGCAGGTCAGACTCGTGTAGATGTGACATGTTGGTCAGCGTGGCTAAGTTAATCTGAAGGGCCTGTTTGCTCTAAACTCTAATCAGGGTCAGATGGTCCTCAACACTCATAGGCATGAGTACTCCATCTTACCTGAACGGTAGTCTTAAAACCAGAACTACAAAGAATAGCGTTGATAACTCAGCTGTGTGGCTGCACATGTGTTCTCCTGAGATTAAATCTCATGCTACCTTTAGTAATATTTGCTGTTTATATTTTGTAGCCATACTGGAAAAGCCCCTTGAGAAGAAGGCTGGCAGGAACTACGGACCACCCGGCAACAAGAGACTGGTCTACTTTATTGATGACATGAACATGCCTGAAGTTGACACTTATGGCACTGTTCAGCCACATACACTCATCAGGCAGCATTTGGACTATAGTCATTGGTGTGTGCTACTTAGTTTCTTAATCCATCCTATCTTTGTAGATCGTGAAAGATGAAGTTCTTGATGAATGGTGCATGAATTTGTCTCGGGATGGTGGGACAAAATGTGTGGTATATTATCAATTGCCGGAAATTTGTAATGTTTGCTCGACATTATGCTGAATGCAGTGTCGGCTGCTTATTGGGATCACTAACAACTGAATTCATTTCCAAGGGAAAATTATGTCCCAGTCATTTGTGCTTTTCAATTTGAGGATTCCCAGCAATTGTTAACTGCAGCATTTTAATTCTGCTTTCTGTGAAGTCTCATGGTATACATTCTATTGCATGAAGTCGTATGAGTCCCATGTTGTCCAAAAATGCAATGCTGGCATTTATTTCGAGAGGGCTTGTATACAAAACCAGGGATGTAATGCTGAGGCTCTATAAGGCGCTGGTCAGGCCACAATTTTGGGCCCCATTTCTGAGGAAGGATGTGCTGGCTCTGGAGAGGGCCCAGAGGAGGTTTACAAGAATGATCCCAGGAATAAGTAGGTTAACCTATGATGAGTGTTTGACGGCACTGGGCCTGTACTCGCTGGAGATTAGAAGAATGAGGGGGGGACCTCATTAAAACATACAGACAGAATAATGAAAGGCTTGGATAGAGTGGATGTGGAGAGGATGTTTCCACTAGTGGGAGAGTTTAGGACTCGAGGTCATAGCCTCAGAATTAGACTTCTTTTGGGAAAGAAGTGAGTTGAGGAGGAATTTCTTTAGTCAGATGGTGATGAATCTGTGGAATTCTTTGCCACAGAAGGCTGTGGACCAAAGTCACATGTTCAAGGCAGTGACAGATAGATTATTGATTAGTGTTTAAGAAGGAACTGCAGATGCTGGAAAATCGAAGGTACACAAAAATGCTGGAGAAACTCAGCGGGTGCAGCAGCATCTATGGAGCGAAGGAAAAAGCATCTATTTCCTCTGCTCCATAGATGCTACTGCACCCGCTGAGTTTCTCCAGCATTTTTGTGTACCTTAGATTATTGATTAGTACAGGTGTCAATGGTTATATACAGGTGTCAAAGGTTATATAATTTTAAAAATGTGTAATTATTGCTTTATTTTAATAACTATTTATTTTTTCAATTCTTGGTATAAATGATTGTTAGCAAACTTATCAGTTTTGAAATGGTTATGAGAATGAATTAAAATGTGTAAAATAGCGTGTTTATTCAGAGATTTTGACAGGAGCTAAGGCTCCATCCTCAGCTTTGACGTTTTCTAAATGATCTACTGGATATTCAGGGTTGTGAGATGCTGTCGTTTACAGATGATCAGTCAGATCTTCCCTCTGCATTCAGGCTAGATATGCTGGGTAGACTTTATCAAATAGTTTTCAAAACTGAATAGTGAGCTGACTTTGGACTTCAAATAATGCCTATAATTGACATAATATTTGTTTAACATTTATTGGAACATTTTGAGTTAATATTTTAGAGCACCATTTAACTGTTATATCTAAATGTTTTTATGAATTGTAATGAGCGAAATTGATTGAAAAAGCTGGAAATTGATTGAAAAAGCTGGAAATTGATTGAATAAAGCTGGAAATTGATTGAAAAAGCTTCCCAAAGCTGGTAGGAAACTTGTTATCATAGGAATCTGCCAAGTTTATGATTGGCACTAAATTCCTTCCAGCCTTGTAAGTTTGCTGAGATATATCCAAATTATGATGCATATTTTAAATTGGCTTCCAGAGATTAGAATGGGAAAACAGCAGTAGATATGATATTAACCTGTTGAGGACTGGTTTTAGGTGACAGTTTTCTAAATACCAGTGGTATTAGACCTGGAGTTAAGGCTTTTTTTCCAAGCACTTCACCATGAGTAGACGGGGGTCATTTTCACGTAGATTTAGTGTGAGAGTGCAGACCTTTTCATTTTGGACATACATAAAATAATCAGGTTTATCCTCATTTACTAGTTGAAATCACTCTATCCAAACTAATATTCCTTTTTAAACCAACATTACCAAATTATGAATTTATTTAATTGTTCTTTTCAGGCGTATTTGCCAGCCCAATAATTGTGAACACGTCCTGAAAATATAATTATTGTTTGCAAAACTGTTTAGACTTGAGGATGTGATAAGATATTTAAGAGATACAAGTTTTAAATTCAACAATGATGCTGAGAAACTCATAGTTTCTTTCAAAAGATACATTCATATGCATTAAAAAAAAATACATGCAGAGAAGATTTACTGGGATGTTGTGTGCACTTGAGGCCTTGAGCTATATAAGGAGAGGTTGAGTTGGCTTGGATTTTATTCCTTGGAGCTCAGGAGGATGAACTTAGCTCTGATAAAGCTGAGGTTCTGAAAGACACACTATAAATGCAAGCTCTTTCGCTGTGTTCCTGTATTACTATGTTCACCCACTTAAACTAATGTCAAACTAAATGTAATCTTTTACCAGGTACGATCGAACTAAACTTGCCCTCAAAGAGATTCATAATGTGCAGTATGTTTCCTGCATGAATCCCACATCTGGCAGCTTCACCATCAACCCTCGCCTACAGGTACAATGAAGGAGTTCATTTTGGTTGTTGTTTGCAAAATGGGTTCAATGAAAACATGAGGGGGTAATGGCCAAATCAGTAAAACTTCAGAATCACAAGGCTGGTTAAACTAAACTAAACTAAAAAACTGGTTACATTAAACTAAATAGTAGGGGGGGGGGGGGGGGGGGGGGGGGGGGGGGGGGGGGGGGGGATTGACAAATTGGGAGTGTAAAGATGGAGTTAAAGGGGAAGTGAGTACAGGAAAAGTTACAAAAGACTCCCGAATTAATGGGAAGGAAAGTTCGAGAGGGGACAAGAGAGTAAGGTCAGGGCCAATTGTGAGCGGTGTGAGAGGGGAGGTGAATACCGAAGTCAAAGTGTTGTATATGAATGAGCGAAGTATAAGAAATAAAGTGGATGAGCTTGAGGTTCAGTTAGGAATTGGCAAGGATAAATGGGAGGTTATCCACTTTGGTAGCAAAAACAGGAAGGCAGATTATTATCTAAATGGTGTCAAGTAGGGAGAAGGGGAAGTACAAGGGGATCTGGGGGTTCTTGTTCATCAGTCAATGAAAGTAAGCATGCAGGTACAGCAGGCAGTGAGGAAAGTGAATGGCATGTTGGCCTTCATAACAAGAGGAGTTGAGTATAAGAGTAAAGAGGCCATTCTGCAGTTGTACAGGGCCCTAGTGAGACCTCACCTGGAGTATTGTGTGCAGTTTTGGTCCCCTAATTTGAGGAAGGACATTTGTGCTATTGAGGGAGTGCAGCGTAGGTTTACAAGGAAGGAGTTCATAATTCCCGGGATAGCGGGACTGTCACGCTGAGAGAATGGAGCGGCTGGGCTTGTATACTCTGGAGTTCAGAAGGATGAGAGGGAATCTTATTGAAACATATAAGATTATTAGGGGTTTGGACACACTAGAGGCAGGAAACCTGTTCCCGATGTTGGGGGAGTCCAGAACCAGGGGCCACAGAAGAAGAATAAGGGTTAAGCCATGTAGAACGGAGACGAGGAAACACTTTTTCACACAGAGAGTTGTGAGTCTGTGGAATTCTCTGCCTTGGAGGGCGGTGGAGGCCGGTTCTCTGGATACTTTCAAGAGAGAGCTAGATAGGGCTCTTAAATATAGGGGATATGTGGAGAAGGCAGGAACGGGGAACTGATTGTGGATGATCAGCCATGATCACATTGAATGGTGGTGCTGGCTCGCAGGGCCGGATGGCCTCCTCCTGCACCTATTGTCTATTGTCTATTGGTGAAGGGGGAAAAGAAGCTGTAGATGGTGGAAAATCTGAAATCTGAACGTAAATGACTGGCAATTCTCAGCAGGTCAGACAGCACTTGTGGAAAGGAGATCTGTGAAGAGATGATGCTTAAAGGGCCTGTCCCACTTGGGCGCCATTTGCGCGTCATGCAGATGGCGTGCAAAGATTTTGTACATCCCAAAATGCTGGGGTGCCGCGCGCGACCACGCGTCACTGCCTACGTCACCACGTACCATGCGCGCGAAATGCACACCATGCACGCATCACGTGCACGTCACGATGTGCACGTCATGCGTCATGACGCGTAAATGATGTTGCGCAAATGACACGCAAATGACACCCAAGTGGGACAGGCCCTTATCCACCACTTTCTGTCTTCAGATCACAATGCCACCTTGTCGTGAATCTTAATGATTATTTATAATTAGGGGTTGTCACTAAGGTCAAGCACAGTTGCTTGTACAAGGAGATTTAATCTCCACTATCACTCTGCAACTCAGCAGAAGAACTTTTTGACTCGCTCTAGCTTCCAGCAGATTTATAAGATCAAAGCCTTCTTTGGCAAGTGAAGAGCTGAAGAGCTGCAAATACTTTCTATTGAAGGTTCAAAACAATCAATAAAGCATATCACTCTTAACGTTGAGATTAATCAGTCCTGCATTTCAATGTGTTTAGATGTTGCACCAGATGACCACAGTGATCGTGGGGACAGAGTTGCTGTTCCCAGATTTACAATATGTAAATCACTTACTGACAGAGATCTATTAAGCTATAGTCATGCTCTGTAATTTGCAGGATGAACACTAAATTGATTGCTGCATGAAGCTTGCTGAGTGTTGTAATCAATCGCCCATTTTGATCAACAAGTCAAGGTGATGTCTGCTGCTAACTGACTGCAATCATTGCGATTGCATTTTTCCCACCTTCCCTGAAGTGCCAAAGCTAAGATCCATAGCGTAGACTCCAAGGAGATTGAAATGATCAAAAATAAGTAAATCAAGTAGTGACACCGACTTCGGTTTTGAAGGCCTTGAAGCTGCGGAGAAGTTTTGAGATGCTTGGATGGAGAAAGTTTTAGTAATAAAAGTAACACTTTACATTCCGGAAACTCCACAACCTGCAGATTGATGGGAACTTGTTTCTATGTAACTTCTAAAATCCGCTTCAGGTCACATGCCATTACCGCTTGGATATGAATTGCAGTTCTTTCATGAGTGCTTGGTCAATGTTCCCAACCTGGCAGTATTGTGGCAGCTAAAGTGGAATCTCATGTAGATAGGGTGGTAAAGAAAGCTTTTGGTGTGCTGGCCTTTATAAATCAGAGCATTGAGTATAGAAATTGGGATGTAATGTTAAAATTGTACATGGCATTGGTGAGGCCAATTCTGGAGTATGGTGTACAATTTTGGTCGCCTAATTATAGGAAGGATGTCAACAAAATAGAGAGAGTACAGAGGAGATTTACTAGAATGTTGCCTGGGTTTCAGCAACTAAGTTACAGAGAAAGGTTGAACAAGTTAGGGCTTTATTCTTTGGAGTGCAGACGGTTAAGGGGGGACTTGATAGAGGTTTTTAAAATGATGAGAGGGATAGACAGAGTTGACGTGGAAAAGCTTTTCCCACTGAGAGTAGGGAAGATTCAAACAAGGGGACATGACTTGAGAATTAAGGGACTGAAGTTTAGGGGTAACCTGAGGGGGAACTTCTTTACTCAGAGAGTGGTAGCTGTGTGGAATGAGCTTCCAGTGAAGGTGGTGGAGGCAGGTTCGTATTTATCATTTAAAAATAAATTGGATAGTTATATGGATGGGAAGGGAATGGAGGGTTATGGTCTGAGCGCAGGTATATGGGACTAGGGGAGATTATGTGTTCGGCACGGACTAGAAGGGTCGAGATGGCCTGTTTCCGTGCTGTAATTGTTATATGGTTATATGGTTAAGTCTGGTGAATATCAGCAATTTATACTCCACTGTTAGATACCGTGCAGAATACTGACAGATTCACCATTTGGAATCTGGCATCGAGTCTGGAACATTAAATTGGCTGTGTGTATTCTAAAGTCCGCATCTTGCCTCCACGTTCAGGAATCAATACGTTCTCTACTGAACTGCTATAATATACCAGCAGAATTTGGCCACCCTTCGTGCACAAAGAACTGTTGTTTCATCCCACTATTAACTATGTATCAAATTATACCTGTTTTGCAGATATTTAAAAAAAAAATCAAAATAAATTTTCAGAATAAATAATATATACTAAACAAGAACTGTGCAGAGATTCTTCCGACATTCTCAGAAGCTGCAATTGCTATTGAGAC
Organism: Leucoraja erinaceus; assembly: GCF_028641065.1. Taxonomy (NCBI): domain Eukaryota; kingdom Metazoa; phylum Chordata; class Chondrichthyes; order Rajiformes; family Rajidae; genus Leucoraja; species Leucoraja erinaceus. The sequence goes on along the minus strand of NC_073399.1, from coordinate 4,671,580 downwards.
TCTTCTTCAGACTGAGAGTTAGGGAGACATTTCTGATCGAGACCCTTCTTCAGACTGAGTTAGGGGCTCTCCAGACTCTCAGTCTGAAGAAGGGTCTCGACCCGAAACATCACCCATTCCTTCAATCCAGAGATGCTGCCTGTCCCGCTGAGTTACTCCAGCATTTTGTGTCTATTTTCATTTCCAACATCTCACTGGTTAAATCAATGCGAAGAGGTGGCATTGGATTTTGGGGGAGAAAGTGTCATATCTAGTACATTGTGATTTACATAACCCAATGGCATTTGCAGTTTGAGGAATGGAAGTGGAATGAATGAATGAATGAATGAATAAGTTTATAGGCCAAGTATGTACATATACAAGGAATTTGCTTTGGTGCTCCGCTTGCAAGTAACAAAACGACAGAGTAATCCATTAAGAATAAAACATTAAAACACTAAGAATAAAACAATATGGTTTAAACATGTGAATGAAATAAAATACCAGAGCAAAACGAGGCTACAGACTTTTGGTTATTGAGTAGAGCTACTGCTCGTGGGAAAAACAATGTTGATTATATCTGGTTCGATTGACAAAGTTGGATGTTAACAGCCTTGAATAACAAGGATTTTTGCACTAATCATGCATTGAAAATCAGCACTGACATACTATTGGAGACAAAAGGAAAAGCAGACGCAGGAACACAAATTGCTGGAGTAACTCAGCAGGTCAGGCAGCACCTCCAGAGGATCTGGATCCAAGTCCTTCAGAGATGCTGCCTGACGTACTGAGTTATTCCAACACTTTGCGTTTTGACGTTCTACAATATTCATAAAATCTTGTCCACAAGAAGAAATGTCATATAAAATACAGCTTTGGGTTTTAACACACCAGTAAATCTTGGATTTAAATTCATCTTATTCATCATATTTACGTCCAGTGCTTTATGTTTTAAGTGCAGCTGCCCATTGTGTATTTTTCCATGTATAACTAAAGATATCCTATTTTATATTGCAGCGCCATTTCTGTGTGTTTGCACTATCATTTCCAGGCATGGATGCGCTTGCTACAATCTACAATACCATTCTTTCTCAACATCTAAAGCAAAATAACTTTGCTGGGGTGTTGCAAAAATCGACACAACAGCTAATCAACCTGGCACTTGCCCTGCACAACAAGGTGGCTTCGACATTTTTGCCAACAGCCATCAAATTCCACTACATCTTTAACCTGCGAGATCTCTCAAATATCTTTCAGGTGAGTTCGCTGACATTAAATGATAAATCTTTTTCGCCATTCTGGTGGCCAGATATTCTACCAATAACAAGTCATTTTCCACAGTCCTTGGCAAACCTGGCAAAATAATTAGATGGGCACTTACTGAGTTCAGTTAATAGCTATAAGTTGAGCGGCATGGTGGCACAGCAGTAGAGTTAAGGGGTTGGACAGGCTAGATGCAGGAAGATTGTTCCCGATGTTAGGGGAAGTCCAGGACAAGGGGTCACAGCTTAAGGATAAGGGGGAAATCCTTTAAAACCGAGATGAGTAGACCCTTTTTCACACAGAGAGTGGTGAATCTCTGGAACTCTCTGCCACAGAGGGTAGTCGAGGCCACAGTTCATTGGCTATATTTAAGAGGGAGTTAGATGTGGCCCTTGTGGCTAAGGGGATCAGGGGGTATGGAGAGAAGGCAGGTACGGGATACTGAGTTGGATGATCAGCCATGATCATATTGAATGGCGGTGCAGGCTCGAAGGGCCGAATGGCTTACTCCTGCACCTAATTTCTATGTTTCTATGTTTCTATGAGTTGCTGTCTTACAGCGTCAAAGGCCCGGGTTCGATCCTGACCTTGGGTGCTTGTCTGTACAGAGTTTATACGCTCTTCCTGGGCGGCATCATTAGTTTATATTCTGTCTGGTTTGGTGTCAGTCCATGAGAAAAATCCTCTCATTCCAGATTTTATTCAGTGTTGAATCAAAGGCACTTTAAAATGAATTACAAGTCTTTTCCCGCTTGTCTGGGAACAAGCCCAAAAGAATTGCATTTATTATTTCAACCAGTTATCTGTGAAGTCCCCTGGCTGCAATTATAAAGGGGTTAGATTCTGTTGTACTACCTTCATAACACAGATAATAGTAGTTTGACTGGAACAAAATGACAAAAATGGCTCTTTAAACAATTTTTGTTTCATTTGACAGTAAATCAGAAGCAGCTTGGAGTACTAATGATGAAGCAAAATGTTGGCACTTTAAAGTAAAATTTAATTGCTTTTCACTTATCGGATTCTTCTTTTGAAAATGGTCATCAAGTTGTCATGTGTGTTAATTGATGGATTACAGAAATTAGTCACAGTGGCTGACATTGTCACTGACAGGCAGTCGGCTCGGAGTGAACGTCTGGGTTTCTGCTGTGATGTGAAGCAATCAATGGTGGGAGGAAACTTTTGTTAATCATGTACTTTGGAGCAGGGAATCAAAGTACAGTAAACATTTAAAAAATCAGTCTGAAGAAGGTCTCCACCCGAAACGTCACCCATCCCTTTTCTCCAGAGACGCTGCCTGTCCTCCAGCATCTTGTGTCTCCCTTCGATTTAAATCAGCATCTGCAGTTCTTTCCTACACAGTAAATATTAACAGTTGAATTAAACGGAAAGAAAGTACAGTTTGCTGCTTTCGTTTATCAGGTTGGTCAAAAGTGCCGATTAGAATGGGATTCAGGGATTAATCTTGAGCTGGGTAAAACTGTTCTTAAAATATGCGGTCATGTTTAAGTTAACAATGAGGTTTGAAATTTGACGTGAATATATAAAATGGCATGATGAAAGATCATAAATAAAAGGCATATGTAAAAGATAGATGGGTAGAAAAGGGCAGATGGAAAGCTTCAGTAGTTATAAGGATGGAGAGCCTGAAGAAGGGTCTTGACCCCGAAACGTCACCCATTCCTTCAAGAGATGCTGCCCGGCCCGCTGAGTTACTCCAGCCTTTTTGTGTCTATCTTCGGTTTAAACCAGCATCTGCAGTTCCTTCCTACATGGGCTGGAATGGTGATCTGTATAGTGTTTGTTTCCACTCTGCGTCAGTGGGAATTCATGTTAGTGGGACATTTTAACGGGAGAGAAAAGGATACTGTCCAGGCAGCATTTTTAAGGACAAAGTTCTTCATAGGAAAACAAGATTGTCCTTCAAGGTTCCTTTAAACTTCATAGAATGACATTCAAATCTTTCACCTGTAAATAGCACCAATCAAATTCTAGTTATAGTAAGTTAATGAATCTTTATATCTATCTGCCTCTGTCATTAGATGCACAAGATAGCAACAGATGCAAATCTTTAACAGTGAGGCATGATTAACTTGCACGTTAGAACCTATATAAAATAACACAATTTGTTTGCTAAATATTTGGTTGGACATCTTCTCTCCTGACAATGTATGAATCATATCATAAATGGACAGTATTTTCTACCAATTTATACTTCATTCATAATATTTACAAATATGTATTAATCGATCACCTTTCCTTGTATAGAACATATTGTTCTTTCACGTACAAGATTTCCACAATAATAGCAATCATTTCAGTAGACGCCAATGTTTCTTTCACACCCATTCCATGAGTGATCATTCCAAATGGTTAATACACAGGTTCCAGGCCCTCAGCGTGCAATACAGGAGAACCATAAAGGGCCTGTCCCACTTACGCGTCCTTAGCATGCATATTACGCGACCTCGTGGTCGTGTTGAGGCGCATGGGCATCGTATGGCCGCGCGGGGGCAGCCCCACTGCGATGCACGTAGGGGTGTGTCGTTGTACGTGACATCGCGCGGGGCTTTGCGCGCCAATGGCCTGTCGCGCAACTGACGGCCAAAGTGGGACAGGCCCAAGACCGTGGCGCGGCGCAACGTCTCACCTCCAACAGCAGCAGTAGCAGACAAACGATCGCCGAGCTCGGCCTGAGGCTCACGGACGTTGCGGTCCGGTTCCACCCCCACTTCTACTCCCAGAGCAGGGCTGAAGAAGAGTCTCAACCCGAAACATCACCCATTCCTTCTCTCCTGAGATGCTGCCAGTTCTGCACAGTTACTCCAGCTTTGTGTCCATCTTCAAATGATGTCACGCGCTCCAGGCGGCTATGCGTACGCATGAAATCGCGCCCGACCTTCGCGGGACCACCGCGGTTCAACGCCACCACAAAGTCGTGTAATTTGCGTGCCAAGGACACGCAAGTGGGACAGGCCCTTAAAGTGCAGCTGCAACAAGTATACGTGCATCCCCGGGTACATAATCCTCGTGCTTTAGAATGTGACTGTCACACTCTGTTGTAGACAGCTGCTTACACTGGGCACAGCAATGTAATGTAAATAAAAGTAGTCATGTTTAGTATTTTATTGCATATCCTTTGCATGCAATGACTGCTTGAAGTCTGCAATTCATGGACATCACCAGTTGCTGGGTGTCTTCTCTGGTGATGCTCTGCCAGGCCTGTATTGCAGCCATCTTTAGCCTATGCTTGTTTTGGGGGCTAGTCCCCTTCAGTTTTCTCCTCAGCATATAAAAGGCATGCCCATTTGGGTTCAGATCGGGTGATTGACTTGGCCACTCAAGAATTGCCTATTTTTTAAGCTTTGAAAAATTCCTTTGTTGCTTTAGCAGTATGTTTGGGATCATTGTCTTGCTGTAGAATGAACCACCGGCCAATAGATTGTTCTTTTAAGTACTACTTGGCAAACTGTAACCTGGCCATCCAGTTTTTGCGGTTGACCAGACGTTTGCATCTTGCAGTGTAGCCTCTGTATTTCTGTTCCTGAAGTCTTCTGAGGACAGTGGTCATTGACAAATCTACACCTGACTCCCGAAGAGTGTTTCTGATCTGTCAGACAGAATTTGGATAAATACTTCAAATTATGAGTTGCTCTTTTGATTTTCAGATCTGTTCTTTCTAAGACACATAGCGAGCTTACATATTACTTTTACATTCTGTGTATATAATAGAGGGAAAGGTTGTAAATTCAGACTATTTTGTTTTAATATGAATCTGGAAATTTACCATCCAATATTACTCCCATTAAACCAGAGACAAATTCTGACTAAATTCAAGTGATGATTAATGACAATGGCAGACCTTGTGGGCTGAAAGACTAATTAAAGCACAGCTTCGTTTTAACAGCAGAAGCATCAAATACAGGCGTAAATCAAGATATCGTTTGAAATATTGGATGCAAAGGCACTGGACAACAACTTAAATTAAACAAGAATGAAGGGATCAACCTGGCAGAATTGGCAAGGTGACAATTTCTTAAGAAATTGCTGAAAAGTGCAGACAGGTTGACAAGAAGAATTACACTCTCTTGTTAGCTGTAGGGACACTCTGTCTTGAAGCATTTGAAAGGAATGCTGAGGAAGTTTGCCAACTATCAAGGTCAAACACAGGAATCGTTTTCTATGGCAAATAGAATTGGGTCGCATATTATTCAGCAAAAGTTGAATGAACAGTTAATTTAATCGGCAGTAGGCATATTTATTATCAAATGGTGGCAAAATATGGAGATAAAATGCTTGAGACTTTATGGGCTTTGTCTAATTATATTTTACGATTTATTTTAGTAACATTCAAGTCGAATTACCATTGCAACGGTACTTCCAGCTAATTCACATAACTGGCATATTGCTTTTTTATTACCACTTGTTTTTGTTATTTTTCTAGGTGGAGTAAATAATAAGTGATTTACATGCTATTCCCTTTTCCCTAACTATGGGTCTATGTTTCTAACACATTCTGTCATCTTTCATTGGCATCTGATGGAAGGGTGTGTCGTTCGAGCTGGTTTTGTGTCATTTGTAATTACTTTCACACGTTGAGAAGAATGTAGGGCATTTAGATGCAGCAGCAGCAGCAGGTGCAGTGAAGTTTACTAAGGTGGTTCAAATGAAATTAAATGCTTTTTTTTGGGGGGTGGGGGGAATAGAGTATGACTGATAATTCAAACAGCCTGTTCATTGACTGTGCTGTGCCTACTGCTGTTTGTGAGGATATTGTCCTTCCATGTTTGGAAACATGAGAGGAAAATTATATTATCATACAATATGTTCTCTCCTTTTCAAAATGAAAAGAACTGAAAACATCAGTCCATAGTAAGGCACTGCAAACATATGGGCAATAGAGGTAACAGGGCAGCACTGTGACAATGATTTGAGGTGGTAGTGATCACCAGTTTGCATTAAAGAACACCTTGCCTAATGTGTTCTATAGATCCTATATAGGTTCAGGAGCGACTTCATTAAGTCACCAATCTTCCAGTTTAAAGTCAAAGTTTTTTTTTGACACTCTTCTGAGAAAGTAGAGAAAAGAAATCTAGGAACTTATTGTTTGGTCCCATTCATAACCGACCAATAACTCTCAATTTATCCAGCATACAATACAGACTTATTTTTTGCACTCTCCAGTGCCGTCACTTAATGAATAGAGTCATTTCTGTAGAAATTCTCCTCATGCGTACCAGCATGTTTGAACATATTCAGATGCCTGCTATCTTTTCATAATTTAGTATAGTTTTAGTTCAGTCTAGTTTATTGTCACGTGTACCGAGGTACAGTGAAAAGCTTTTGTTGCATGCTAACCAGTCAGCGGAAAGGCAATACATGATTACGATCGAGCCATTCACAGTGTACGTATACAAGATAGAAGAATAGTGTTTAGTGCAAGATAAAGCCAGTAAAGTCTGATCAATGAAAGTCCGAGGTTCACCAATGGGTTAAATAGTAGTTGAGGTCTGCTCTCAAGTAGGAATGTTCAGTTGCCATAGCGGTGGGGAAGAAACTTCCCCTGAATCTTGAAGGCGTGTGTTTTCACACTTCTGTACCTTTTGCCCGATGGGAGAGGGAAGACTCCCGCTGTATGGAAGATTTGAAGAAACCAACAGATAAATGGGGACCTTTGAGGTACCACTGAGTGTCGTCTAACCTGAAATAAAATGTGTGGTACTTCAGGAATTAGATTGCATGGAATGCTTCCTGCTTGCTGAGGCAAAGACTATTTTTGCAACTCTGGGTATGAGCATGCATGCACTCAGTCCTGTTTTGAGAATAATTTTAGTTAGACTTCAGCAGAGTGAACAAGGTGTAACACGTGCTGGAGTTAATCCTGGCCTTTAGTTGCAGAGACAGATAAATGCCACATGGATATTTGACTTAAAAAAAAATTGAGAGCAAGCACGCAGCACTTTGAAAAATTCAGAATTTTGAGCAAGGAATTTTTTTTGGCAATTTTACAGCTCCGTTGGATAATCTTTTTCATAGCTACATCCATTATTAAAAATATTAAAAACGGACCCTGCAATATTAACTGTCACTTTATTTGTATAAAAGTTGCAAAACCTGTATGAACGTGCCATTGCTCACGCTTTAATCGAGACTGAAGCATTGCAATTCTGTTTTCCATTTGTTCTATTATCTCTCTTTACCTTTTACCATTCTTCAATTCAGAGCCACAAATTTGAATTGCCTTCACGAAGATTTGTCCCTGGTCTATTGGTCTTGAATATAATGGTTTATAAATTGGATGTCAACCAGTGCATTAAACCTTCAGCTCCCAATCTGTCGGCAGAAACCTTGTAAATATTTCAAACAGGCATGGGGAGGAGGAAGGAGAGTGGTCAGAGGGGGAATATCAAACAATGCCAATGTCTGGAATCGGGAAATATGGAGCCTAGTTATTGTTTGAGTTGACCATTAAAAGATTGGTTTTCCAAGTGTCATCCACTATTGGTGATGGCAGCACCCAAACTTTGAAACACCAAGTCCATGTATAAAGAACAGGAACCACTCGAATTACTAGTGCAGGAAGGAACTGCAGATGCTGGTTTAAACCAAATATAGACAGAAAGTGCTGAAGTAACTCAGCGGGACAGGCAGCATCTCTGGTGAGCAGGAATCGTGATGTTTCGGGTCGGGTCTCGACCCAAAACATCACCCATTCCTTCTCTCCGGAGATGCTGCCTGTCCCGCTGAGTTACTTCTAAACATAGAAACATAGAAAATAGGTGCAGGAGTAGGCCATTCGGCCCTTTGAGCCAGCACCGCCATTTAATATGATCATGGCTGATCATCCTAAATCAGTACCCCGTTCCTGCTTTCTCCCCATAACCCTTGATTCCGTTAACCCGAAGAGCTATATTTAACTATCTACTGGAAGCATCCAGTGAATTGGCCTCCACTGCCTTCTGTGGCAGAGAATTCCACAGTCACAACTCTCTGGGTGAAAAGGTTTTTTCTCATCTCAGTCCTAAATGGCCGACCCCTTATTCTGAAGTTACTCCAGCCCTTTGTGTCTGTACTCAAATTACCAGTGTTGCCTCTCATTGAGCTCCCAATCAACGTCCTGCCCCACACCTCTCTCACCCATATCCATCTCTGCTGCCCTCTTTAGAATGACCACCCCAGCCAACATTCAATCCCTACTCCAGCGACCAGCGTTCATTCCCATCTGGAATTCTGCTGTCCTGCACATGTGGAATTTGGATCTTGTTTGCCATCATCTTTTGCTGCCTGCGTTTGATTTGAATGGCGTAATCAGCTGATTTATTGGGAGAATAGATTTAGTTTGTTTTTCATTCTGTTATCTTCTGAGTTAATACAAAACGGACATATTCATTGACTCTTTTGCAAATGTTTTGAATGGAATTGAAATGGTGCACCATTTCAGAATGCATATTGGGTACAGCTCTTTCTGCTGAATGCAATCCAACTTCTTAAAACAGTTTGCCTTTGTAAACAAGAAGCAACAAAATGGAGTTCAGCATTCAATTGATTAGAACATGGGAATTTGGGATAATAAGGAGACAGGAACTGCTGCTAGACCTTCTCTATTAGGCCCATCTAATGCCCCGGTCCCACTTAGGAAACCTGAACGGAAACCTCTGGAGACTTTGTGCCCCACCCAAGGTTTCCGTGCGGTTCCTGGAGGTTCCCGGAGGTTTTTGTCAGACTCCCTACCTGCTTCCACTACCTGCAACCCCCAGCAACCACCTGCAACCTCTGGGAACCATGGGTGGGGCGCAAAGTCTCCAGAGGTTTGCGTTCAGGTTTCCTAAGTGGGACGGGCATTATTTGTACTTGCCACTAATTGGCTCAACTTACTTATAAATTATTCAGCAATCATATAGTCCCTGACAACAATGTGAAAGATGAAACTGCCATCTTATCCACCGCGCCCAGGGAAACTCCCGTTTCCCTTTCCCATGTCTTTCAGTCTGAAGAAGGGTCTCGGCCCGCAAATGTCACCCATTCCTTCTCTCCAGAGAGGCTGCCCGCCTGTCCTGCTGAGTTACTCCAGCATGTTGTGTCTATCTTCATGCACAGGTGAACGTTGGTTTTGTTCTGTAGACATTGAAAAATTATTCATTAAATGCTGGGACCATCACATTCAACTCGTATTTATCCTTACTGTGAGTAGACAAGTCTTCCAACGCAATAGACATGATGAGTGAATATGTACAGCAGTTAGCTGTGTCCAAATGGAAGCTCAAGTTTCATTCTCGGCAGATCCAGTCCCCCTGCCAGGTTAGTCTGGATGGCAGAAGCCGACACTCGTTGAAGTCAGAGTAATTTCCCTACTTTCCAATCATTAGAATTCCAATTGAATAATGGTTTTATAACAATTATTCCACTACCATCAACTACAATGTTTTATTCACCTGCCAATAAAATAAATGTTATCATCTTAACACTGCTCAATTTATAGTTCCCTTTGAGATACAGAAACAATGAATGAGTTTAAAAGAAGACCCACAATCATATGTAAACTTAAGTTTTTAGTTTAGAGATACTGCAGGGAAACAGGCCCTCTAGTCCACCAAGTCCGCACCGACCAGCGATCCCCACACGTCAATACTACCCAACACACACTCAGGACAAGTTACATTCATACCAAGTCAATGGTCCTACAAACCTGTACGTCTTTAGAGTGTGGAAGGAAACCGAAGATCTCGGAGAAAACCCACGCAGGTCACGGGGAGAATGTACATGCTCCGTACAGCCAGCACCCGCAGTCAGGATCGAACCCGAGTCTCTGATGCTGTAAGGCAGCAACTCTACCACTGTGCCACTATGTGTCCCCCCCCCCCCCCCCCCTTAGCTTAAATTAAAACACTTTGCATAAATGAGACTAAAAATGTCAGCGCAAAATCCAGGAAAAAAACATTGCTGTCGGGGTGATTGGATGCAGATGTTGATGAATATGAACTTTATATGTTTTGATTACATAACTGTATGCTTTGTACAGAGGTCAGCTAGTGGGAGACCAGTAAGGGTTGCTCCTATTTCTACCACAATTGTACATGCCCCATTTTGTTTTCACGCAGCAGCTAATTGGAATAGCAGAACATAAATAATCGTCAATCTGTTCCACTGCAAGTAAAACATCACAATTTCACTCCGTTTTTAATAATTTGATATGACACCATAGTGGTTGGAGGCAATGAGATGTATGCTCCACAGACAATAACAGTGATAGTTAATACTGGTGAACAATTCAGTGTGGAAAACACAAGCTCCATCGCCAAATCTCTTTCTGATATTCTTGATCGACAAGGGATTAAGCGAGCTTTGGAATCCATCCCCTGAAAGCACCCGGCTCATTTCCAGCATCTAGATCTCAAAAAATTCTATTTTTCTTGCTGATCCTGGTTTTTTTGTACTTGCTTCTTTGCACGTATACTTCCCTTGTGTTCTTGCACCTCAATTCCCCAGGCCGCCTGGTTCATTATCTGATTTATTCCATCACAGCTGATACCGGCTGATTTTAGTTAGGTGTAGGCATGATGAGATCTGGAAATGCAAAGTTATGCCACACCAACTCCCTCTGGCTGCCTATTCTTTTCCCCTGACTGTTTTCCCCAACACTCTCTGCCCTTGCACGCACTGCCTTTCTCTTACATTACCATGTTTTAATCGTCTAATAGCATTGGAGAGAAATTATTTCTCCAGAAATTAGCCAGCTTGTCTTTTTAATAGAGTCGCAATTTCTTGGCAATTACTTATTGTTCTTTTCTAGTGTTTGTTGTGTGATCCTCCTTCTAGTCCTTGGGAACTTTGCTGGAACTTAACAGTCTTTTAACTGTAAATGCCAGGGACTCATAGATCAGTATACATGAAATAGAAGCAAGCAATTTAACCCCTTATACCTACTCATGAGAATGTAACACACACTTGGATTGTTTTCTCTCGAGTTTCAGAAGTTGAAGAAAGATCTGATTAAGGTATATAGAATGATGAGAGGCATAGATAGGGTAGGCAGAACCTTTTCCCCAGGGGGGAAATGTCATGGACCAGAGGCTTAGCTTCATGGTCAGTGGTAACGTTTAAAGGAAATGTGTGGGTCAAGCTTTGTACATAGAGAGTGGTGAGTGCCTGGAACACACTGGTGGTGGTGGAGACAGATATGATAGGGGCATTTAAGAGGCTTTTAGATAGGCACATGGATATAACCATATAACCATATAACAATTACAGCACGGAAACAAGCCATCTCGGCCCTACAAGTTCGTGCCGAACAACTTTTTTTCCCTTAGTCCCACCTGCCTGCACTCATACCATAACCCTCCATTCCCTTCTCATCCATATGCCTATCCAATTTATTTTTAAATGATACAAATGAACCTGCCGCCACCACTTCCACTGGAAGCTCATTCCACACCGCTACCACTCTCTGAGTAAAGAAGTTCCCCCTCATATTACCCCTAAACTTCTGTCCCTTAATTCTGAAGTCATGTCCTCTTGTTTGAATCTTCCCTATTCTCAAAGGGAAAAAGCTTGTCCACATGGATATGCAAGGAATGGGGGGGATATGGATCAAGTTATTAGTTTAACTCAACATCATGTTTAGCACAGGGATTGTGGGCTGAAGGGACTGTGGCTGTTCTATGTTTTACATTATTGTGCAGGAGTTCTGCCTTCAGGTGTCTGTGGAGTTGTTTCTTTCCCCTTAAATGAATATTTTCTTTTCCCCCAGTCTTGTATCTAATGAAAAGAGAAAGAAAATGCTGGGAGTAACTGAGTGGGTCAGGCAGCATCTTCAGTCTGAAGAAGGGTCTTGACCCAAAACATCACCTGGTCCTTCTCTCCAGAGATGTTGCCTGACCTGTTGAGTTACTTCAGCATGTTCTGTCGATCTTTGGTGTAAACCAGCACCTGTAGTTCCGTCCTACACATCTGCATGCTGCACATTTCATTTGTATTCTACTTGTTTGGTGACATTTTGACAGCTGTAAGAGTATCATTTGTTACTTCTAAGATAGAGATTAAAAACCGAGTAACTCAGCGGTTCCTGGGCACCCACATCGCAGATGGTCAACTAATACGAAATCCCTGGTAAAGAAGGGACAACAACGGCTTTACGTCCTAAGATCACTCAGGAAAGTCAACTTGCCACACCAGCTGCTGGTGTGATTCTACCGTTGCCCCACAGAGAGCGTTCCGACACATGGCATCCTGGTGTGGTATGGCAACAGTTCTGCGGCTGACAAGAAAGCTCTGCAGAGAGTCATCAACACAGCCCAGAAGATCACTGACACACACCTGCCTGCCCTGGAACAGATCTATAGCTCTCGTTGCCTGCGGAAGGCATCGCACATCCTAAAGGACTCATCTCATCCCACACACCACTTGTTTGCCCTTCTGCCCTCAGGAAAGCGTTACAGGTCCATTAAATCACACACCATAAGATTAACAAACAGTTTCTACCCTGAGGCCATCACCACTCTGAACTCTGCACTGAATACACACCCCCAATAGCTAATATTTCTTACTGCTATAACACTATAACATGAAATATTACACATTTTGACTTGACAACGTTTTTCTTGCCGTTTTTGCTGTTTTCATTGCCGTTATTTATTCATCTGATACGTTGGAGCTCCGCTCGGGCAGTGCGCCTGAAATTTCGTTGTATGTATTTACAATGACAATAAAGTATTATTATTGTTATTATTATTTTTAACAACTCAATGTTATTTCTACGCATACTATATATTGTTCTGATTATGCTCAAAAATATTTTCATTTAAGGTTGTAAAAATAATTGTCCTGGAGTCTGTATTTCCTCTACACGTGGCCCCATTGACTTCCTGGCCACAGCTCTCTCTTCACTTTGGAAATTTACATGGTTTCATCTTCCAAAGCAATAGATCGTTTAATGACTTGGGTAATAGAGCTTCCGATCAGCTGAGTTCAAGTACACAATTAACCCTTTGGACATCTGTGTTTAATATTTGAAGCATGAATGATACTGTATGACATTTCAACAAAGGAGATATGTTTTTTGAAGCGTGGCTCCCACCAGCTCTCTACCCACTCTAACTATTGCGCATTTTAACATTGTTACTCCAAGTTATGACATGATTTTAATGAGGATTGTGAATGGCAATTAAAGCTATAATTTTGATCAGTTACAGAATCCCATTAACATTGATCCATCAAAGTACCATATTAGTTAGAAGGCAGTTTTAAGCATTTGCAATTATCAAAGGCAGTGTATAATTGTGCATATTTCAGCGTACCACTGGTGTCTCTAATGTAACGTTTACATGTCTTTTCTACAGGGCGCTCTCTTCAGTACACCCGACTGCCTGAAAACTCCTCAAGATCTAGTCAAGCTATACCTGCATGAGTCTAATCGTGTCTACAGGGATAAGATGATGGGTGAAAAAGACTTCAACATCTTTGATAATATCCAGGCAGAATTAGTGAAGAAGTTCTTTGATGTATGTGTACTGCTTCAGGGTCAGAAAAATAAATGTGTTAATGAGGGCATGTCAATCATTCAAGAAATTCCCTTTAAACTATTTACTCGTGGAAGTCATGGGGAATTGATCTGTTTAAATATGTCCTAGTTTGCCTTGTTTATCAAACTACAACAGAGCAGAAATCAGGGCTCCCCCTCCCACAGCACGCCTTCCATGTTCAGAGCATGCATAGTCAAACCAGAACACTCATAGACTATGCAGAGCACCAGTAGTTATACAGAGCACCAGTAGTCTATACAGAGCACCAGTAGTCTATACAGAGCACCAGTAGCATATACAGAGCACCAGTGGTCTATACAGAGCACCAGTGGTCTATACAGAGCACTAATAGTTGACAGAGCACTAATAGTCTACACAGAGCACTAATAGTCTATACAGAGCACCAATAGTCTGCACAGAGCACCAGTAGCCTATACAGAGCACCAGTAGTCTATACAGAGCACCAGTAGTCTATACAGAGCACCAGTAGTTGACAGAGCACTAATAGCCTACACAGAGCATTAATAGACTACACAGAGCATTAGTGGTCTATACAGAGCACCAGTAGCCTATACAGAGCACCAGTAGTCTATATAGAGCACTAATAGTTGACAGAGCACTAATAGTCTATACAGAGCATTAATAGTCTACACAGAGCATTAATAGTCTACACAGAGCATTAATAGTCTACACAGAGCACTAATAGTTGATACCGAGCACTATTACTCTATACAGGACACCAGTAGACGGGAGGATAACTATTAGCAATTAATTCTGCAGAACAGTTTGTGAATCCCATGTGCACACAATAGCATGGATACTACAACTTGTTTGAAACAAAATTCAGAAACGTATCTCTGTACTGAGTTGCGGTTTGGATTTTTTTTCCACATGGAATTACATATATTGTTGTTGGACTTCTTTTAATTCTTACGGAAAAGCAAAAATCTGCGATACAGATTTGGACATGAATGTAAAAAACTCTAGGCATATCATAGGGTAGACATCTGGTTAGACATTACCAGCGGGTAAAAATGAGTGAAGCCTAATGACGTGACGTGTGCGGCCAATGTTGCGGGTGTGATGACATTATTTATCTCAATTAACAATATTGCTCAAGTCTCTTAACAACCAACTGTATTTTCAAAGCCCAAACTGACAAAGTCCAAACTACTTGGTAAGAAATGACCTGTGGCATTTGTTCCCCTAGGACATAGAGGAGACCATGGAGCAGGTGAAAATTATGAACATGTACTGCCACTTTTCCAGTGGGGTTGGAGAACCCAAGTACATGCCAGTGCAGAACTGGGATTCCTTAAACAAACTCCTGATGGAAACGCTGGACAGTTACAATGAAGTAAACGCTGCAATGAGCTTGGTCCTTTTTGAGGATGCCATGTGTCACATGTAAGGATGCACATATTGTTCTCATTGACCTCAACAATGCAAAGTGAATGTAAACAGTGACCCTTTATTTTACTCTTTTGTTCGTCCCAGCTGCCGAATTAACCGGATTTTGGAGTTTCCCAGAGGAAACGCACTGCTTGTTGGAGTTGGGGGGAGTGGTAAACAAAGCCTCACAAGGCTTGCGGCCTACATCAGTTCTTTAGAAGTCTTCCAGTTAACTTTAAGGAAAGGCTATGGCATCCCCGATTTGAAGGTAAGATGGAACTGGGAGCATCTTACTCCTGGCATCACCAGTATCACTAACATGAGAATGCAGACTGAAATAATTCATCCAGTCATTCTGTGCACATTTCCTCTGTTATACTGGTCGAGACCTGAAACGTTGCTTATCAATGTTCTCCAGAGATGCTGCCTGACCTGCTGAGTTACTCCAACACTTTGTATCCATCTGATGTGGTTGACAGGTTTGGAAACATGTTTAGTTTATTGTCACTTGTTCCAAGGTACAGTGAAAACCTTTTGTTGCATGCTATCCAGTCAGGGGAAAGACAATACATATTTACAATCGAGCCATTTACAGCATACAGATACATGATAAGGGATCATAGTTAAAGTAAGAATAGAGATTTAAAAGTGTGGAGCGATTGTAATATGTGGTTGTAGATTTGCTTATGTGGCTGGCACGCAAATAGTCGCCCGGGTTGGGCGCCATCTTGGAAACATGGTGCCATCTTGGATGTTCACAGTCATTGGAAATGGTGTTGCAGGAATGTCCTTTTAATCTTAATGAGAGTTGTATGGTAAGGTGACGTGGAATAGGAAGAAACTAAGCTTGACCTGGGAACAATATGAGATCTGCAGAGATAACGAAAAGGGAGAGATTATTAAAGCAAACATTCATGTATAATTAATCCGGCTGGTATTTATTATTACATTGTGCTTGAACTCCAGTTGTATAATAAATACATTGTTATACTTATTTAATAGACAAGCAGTTTGTCTGGAGTAGATTTTGCATAATGGAGAATACAGTATTCTGCAGTACAGATCCAGTAATGGGTATTTTCAGGTGAATGATGCTGTTATGGGAATAATGTTACATGCATTATCTGTTGAATTGTTTGATTATTGAGGGACATATACATTGGATCTAGGCCCTTGACAGGTACTAATGGAACTGACACCTGGGAAAACATGCCCGACCTCCTCCCCGTCCAACTAACTTCACAGAAATGATGGAATGAGTTGGAACTGCAAGCTATGCACTCCTGGTGAAAACTATGTCTCAGTTCGACATTGAGGGCACTTTTCACCACTTAACAAGGTGCTAGTGCTGTGGTAAGAAGAAGAAATCCAGCAACCCAAAACAGCAGAGGCAACAAACTTGGGCAGTGCCGAAACCTTTGCCTTGCAGCTTGGAATAATTCCAGGGGGTTGGTGGGAATTGCAATGACAATACCACGATTGACTACACGTTTGAAATGGGCAGGAAAATAACAAACAACCCAACAGAAGGCACAATCACCGCATCAGATTGAAGGTTGCACAATGCCACCAGTGGAGAGCATTGCTTCACACACAAGAGGAAACACTCTCAACATCCAGCTGATAAGACCACTCGGGACTCGCAACCTTTCACCCTAGTCTCCTCCCCCTATAGCCATTCTGACCATTCCATTCCGTCTAGCTTTTCCTCATACTGCCTATTCCAGGCATTAGTCTTATTATTATAAGATTATTATCTTTCACCTGCTATCTTCAAATCAACCTTCTATTGACTGCTACTGATCCGTTACCACCTTTGCTTAAAAAAGGAAACTAATGCAGGTGACTGTACTCTATATGAGGTCACAACAATCTATAACTGACGCTGACATCTTTATTCAATTGCCCTGGCAATATACAATAAACAATTGACTTTCTTAATGACAAACCTTTTGTGAATCATTCACTGGGCCACTCTGCTACTCAAAGTTCTGCAATCTCTCAGCAATTAGAGAATAAAATATTTTTTTTTTCAGCCAAAATAGACAATGCCTGTTTTTCCACTTTGTATTCTATTCACCACATCTTTGCCACTCTTTTAATAATTTTTTTTCCTTATCAGTTTTCCGTCCACCACTCCCCACCCTCTGTGTCCGAATTCCGCCCACCCTCTAACCTGCCTGCCCGCCCCCATTTGGCCATCTCACCCCCATCTCGCCTGGTTTCATCTATACCCCCGTCTCACATCTCTCTCACCTCTCTAGACGGACTATCTTCCTCCTCCACCCTTCGCCCCTGATGCCGGGTCATGATCTAAAATGTTGACCATCCCGTTACCTTCACAGATCCTGCTGGACCCACTGAGTTCCACCAGCAGTTTTATTTTTGGTACTGTAGTACTCTTAACTTAATTCAAAGTAACTATGTTCCTGCCAATACTCTGACAAGGAGGGTAATTGTCCAGTTATGTCCAACTCTTAAAAGAAACGTATCAAGAAATCTTCTCAACCTTCTCAAACAGCAGCAACATTAATGGAAATTTTAACAAAAGCTAGTAGCCGATATTGTCATAAAATAACTTGTTTTTTGTATGCCAGAAGAGAGGTTTATAATAATAATAATAATAATTTTATTTATAGAGCACTTTAAAAACAAACATAGCTGCAACAAAGTGCTGTACATCACTAATCATTGACAAAAAAGTTAATACACACCAAAAATAACAATCAAAAGAAATAGTAGGAAAAGACATGTAAAATAAAGAAACATCAAAAGCACCACAAACAGAAGCAAAGCCTCAGGCATGGTCAAAAGCCAGGGAGTACAAATGCGTTTTAACACTGGATTTGAAGATGGACAGTGAGGGGGCCTGTCTGATGTGCAACGGCAGGGTGTTCCAGAGTGCCGGAGCAGCAACAGAGGTTTGCATATCTATGCTCAACATCAAAAAAACATGTACTTTAATATCTCATGGGTTGCATGGAGGAGATAACTGTGATCAAAGAAAAACATTTGCCAGTTGTTTCATGGTAAACTTTGGAACTCTCTGAACAGAGTTTTTGAGGCCAGTCAAAAGCAAATCACTGAGGGAGTCTCAATACAAGAATTTCTCAAAGGGATCAGGGGGTATGGACCACTTCTCTTCCAGGATGCTGAGTGAATGATCAGAACATGATCATATTGTAACAACAGGATCATGTTCGCTAATAAAAATCTGCTTGGCCTACTCCTTCTTCTGTAATTGATTATGCAATGTTCATGTGCAGCAGGATCACCTAGGCTTGAGCCGACAAGTGAGAGGTGAGCTTAGTTCTACATAAATGGAAGGCAAGGGCATCTCCAATAAAGAGTTGCCTTCCAGTGAGCTTCAGTGGGATTTTCACTTGTGAGGTCTGGAGACTCTGCGTGAACATGTGCATACTTGTCCCAGTACCAAGAAGGGTCTCGACCCGAAATGTCACCCATTCCTTCTCTCCAGAGATGCTGCCTGTCCTGCTAAGTTACTCCAGCTTTTTGTGTCTATCCAAGACTTCAAATGCAGGCTCATCTGCTGAGCCCTCAATACCTGTGTACTGTTGATAACACTCATCATATGAATATGGTATATACACCCATTCACCTCACCACATGCAACTTTAATATCACTCAGATAATATATTAACTCTTGCCAGCATAAAGTGAAAAAGTCATTACATTTGTTTTTTCTCTCTCCTGATATTGGACCCCTGACTAATCCAAAATCCTAAACTTGGCATTGCTCCCACACACCAGCTTGCTGTATTTTAACCACTTGTTCTTGCCATTATCCTTCTCATAGTCATAAATGTCCGTCTAATCCTCACTCTCAGCCCAAACGTTATAAGGTAATCTTTGCCCTCCTGCAACCTGCGGTATTAACACGATGTAACGCCATTATTTTATGACGGGTACATAATGGGAATAAATAGAGCTCAAAATGAGAAGAAAGTGTGATGTGGTGACCTCCACATTGGTTGCCGAATGATCCCTGCGCTTTCAGCAGGATTTCACCCACCCATATCTTCCTGCCTTCATGTAATCTACGTGGGTAGTGAAACATATTTAACAAACAAGAACCACATTGGTGGACAGCTTCCCAACATGACCAGGAATTCAAGAGTCAAGAATATTTTATTGTCATGTCTCAAAACGGAACGGTAAAATTCTTATGGGCAGCAGCACAACCGATATGTAAACATAGTACTCTGTAAAACCCGTAATAAACAACAAAAAGTTGAGTATGTATAGATTTTTCATTTAAAACAGACAAATAAATAAATGAGTAGTGCAAAGTCAAAAATAATGCCCGAAAGGCTATATATTTCGGAGCTTATTTGGAGGTTGTAGTGTTTAATAGCCTGATGGTTTTAGGGAGGAAACTGCTCCTTGAGCTGGATATTAGAGTTTTCAAGCTCCTGTACCTTCTTCCCAAAGACAGCAGTGAAATGAGAGCCCAGTCATGGTGGAGTGGGTCTCTGATGATGCCGGCTTCTTTGTAGAGGTAGCGACTCTGGTAAATGCCTCTGATAGTGGGGCATCAGAGAAGTGATTGTCCAGAATGACAAACCTCACTAGCTCTGTCCAGGTAGCAAGGATGCCGTTCAGACAAATAAGCACAACACAAACATTATTTTGTGTGGATAGCCAAAGCACTTACTGGGAATGGACTTCAATCTGAAGCTCTGTCACCCACCAGTTCTCTGTGAACTTGAGCTATCATCTCCCAGAGAATCATCATTTACTGACTAAACCAATTTAATGTGAAGTCCTAGATCGGGGCTTTGTACGTCAATTGTATTTGGAATAATGTTCTGGCCTTGTTGGCAGTAATTGACAGAAAGAACAAGTATCAGTGACAGACTGCTCCAAGTTTCAAACTGGACCGACCATGCGGAATAGCAGGGCCCAAAAACATGATGAGGCCTGTTCGATTTTATGACAGTTCTAGGATAACTTTGTGTGTCAATAAATCACAGAGGCAATGATGGCTTGCTGACCTTTCCCTTCTCAAGAGAGTGATGACCCACTGACATGAGTCTCCGATATTCAGACAGATAGTAATCATTTTCATGGCCCATTTCGAACGTTATTGAGCATGAAATATCAATTATCTCTGTGAGAGAGTGAGTGCACTGGGCTCTTGTATGAATTAACGTCTGTTTGGATTTCTGTGTGAGGGAGCAGTGTCTGTTTGGTATGTTAGATATTTGAGCCTCTTCAGTTGGCCTGGCGGCTTATTCAGGAGTTGACCGCAAACAATTATATTGTGGACAAATAAGCAAGAGGTGAATGCATGCTGAAAGTGGACGGGATGTGTTTGCCAGCAGAGTTGCTCACAGGTGAACCACTGTCCCATTTCAAGAGTGTACAATAAAGAGGAATGCTTACCAAGATAAGTAAAGGATTCCTTTCCCTATAGGAAAAATGAGGTTGAAAGTATTCTTTTGTTTCAGCTTGTTTTTATGTCTCTTCAAGTTGGATGTTTACCTGACAACTTGTTCTCCACATATCTGACCGTTAAAACAAGGATGAGAATGACTTGTGGCCATAACAAAGTTCAGCTATTCATTGACCTCTGTACATCAACTAAATGAAAATTAAAACAAGAATATTTTTGCCTTTGATATTCAAAGATAACCTACAATGATGAGCTGATCAGTCCGAATCTTATCAATAAGAGAAGGATTGAGACTTCAAATGCATATTTTAACGATGCAGTTGAAATTCCCAGGATCATATTTTTCTCCCTGCCAAATAATGCATTCCTAGATTCTCATTCACTTACTGCGAGTTAGAATAGTAATAAACCATGCATGATCTATTAAGAATCCAGACTGTGTGAGGAAAGTTAATGAAAGGGGTTTTGAGTACAGGAGCAAGGATGTCCTGAAGTTAGGTGACACTTGGAGTGTGCGGTTTTGCTCTGTTTACCTAAGAAATTATAGGCTTGTCAGAGAGGCAATGAAGCAAAGATCCACCAGACCGCTTCCTGGAATGGCAGGACTGTAAAGGAGTGACTTGATTGATTATGGCTGGATTTACGAGGGATAATATGAATGAGAGAGAATCTAATTGAAATGTTATAGCGACACCTTGTGGTGGCCCTGTTAAGATCGAACCCTCGCGAGTGGCTGGCGCGGTCACATGAGCGCGGGAGTTTATGCGTGGGTTATTTCTGTAACCCCTCATTCAAGCACCACGCGAGTTGAACACACATCATTAAAATTTGGTTGTCCTGTTCGACTCGGGTGCCTTTTTTATTTCCGTTCCAAATTAAAGAATTTTGCACACCCTCACGTCTCGACTCGCCAAAATGTGCACAATTCTGACAGGACTTGACGGATTGAACAAATAAGGGTCCCTGCCCTGGTTGGAGGGTTGTAGAAGCAGGGATCAGTATCAGGATATGGATGTAAAACTTTTACAACAAAGATGACACGAATTTTGGTGAGCCAGCGGGAATTTTTCACCACAAAAGATAGTGGACGCCAAGCCTTTGAATATATTTAAATTGGGATGTAATTGGGATGTTGGGATGTAATGTTAAAATTGTACAAGGCATTGGTGAGGCCAATTCTGGAGTATGGTGTACAGTTTTGGTCGCCTAATTATAGGAAGGATGTCAACAAAATAGAGAGAGTACAGAGGAGATTTACTAGAATGTTGCCTGGGTTTCAGCAACTAAGTTACAGAGAAAGGTTGAACAAGTTAGGGCTTTATTCTTTGGAGCGCAGAAGGTTAAGGGGGGACTTGATAGAGGTTTTTAAATGATGAGAGGGATAGACAGAGTTGACGTGGAAAAGCTTTTTCCACTGAGAGTAGGGAAGATTCAAACAAGGGGACATGACATGAGAATTAAGAGACTGAAGTTTAGGGGTAACATGAGGGGGAACTTCTTTACTCAGAGAGTGGTAGCTGTGTGGAATGAGCTTCCAGTGAAGGTGGTGGAGGCAGGTTCGTTTTTATCATTTAAAAATAAATTGGATAGTTATATGGATGGGAAGGGAATGGAGGGTTGTGGTCTGAGCGCAGGTATATGGGACTAGGGGAGATTATGTGTTCGGCACGGACTAGAAGGGTCGAGATGGCCTGTTTCCGTGCTGTAATTGTTATATGGTTATATGGTTAAATGGAAGCGGATAGTGGATAGTCACAAAAAGCATCAAGTAGTTTGGAGAAAGAGGGGGAATATGGTATTGAGAATGAGGATCAGCCTTTATTGTCTTGATGATGAAGCAGGCTACAAGAACTGAATAACTTAAGTTTGAATGAACTTGCCCCTTTTCCCAGTTACCTCCTTACCCCAAATTATTCTCTAGGCTTCTCACACATAGTGTGTGGACTTGTACAAAGTGATAACCAACAGGATCCAGGAAGGAGCTGCAGATGCTGGTTTACAACGAAGATAGACACAAAATGCTGGGTAACTCAGCGGGACAGGCAACATCTCAGCAGAGAAGGAATTGGCCACCTTTTGGGTCGAGACCCTCTTCAGACTGAGAGTCAGGGGAGAGGGAGACACAGAGATATGGAAGGGCAAGTGGGAAAATGAGACATCAGAGGGGTCGAAGTTCAAGTAATATGTAGAATAGATCAATGTTAGCTGGGGAAAGGTGTGTTGTATCACAGTATTTTTGTCACCATACTATGGCCCCATGTCAGCTCCCACCCTCTATCACTCATCATCTGAGACCGGATCGTGAGTCCTGTCTATACATCTCCTCGATATCCTTCAGTTTAATAAAGCATTGTTCACTTGTTTCCGTAATTGCTTTATAACGTATTATTAAAACATTTTTTTAACTCCTTTAATATATGAATGTAGAAAGAAACCCAGTTGACCATTTCATGGAGTCCATCAAATCCTTATTAACGATGAGCCCATTCAGTAGCTTTATTTTCTAAATTTGGAGCAGTAACAGGGATTGGCGTCCACTCGGTAGTACTGATGCAGGTAAAGCAGTAGCAATGAAACACCAGGCTGCACCAGGCTGACTATTGTCCCCCCCCAAGGTGCAGTACCGAATGTCCCAGGAGATCCTTCTTCCCTGTGGCTATCAAACTGTACAACTACTCCCCCTTCTGTCATGGGGTGGACTGACTCACCTTCCCCCCCCCCTTTAAATATATATAAATATAAATATATATATATATATTTAAAGCCGTGATGTATGTAGTTAGGTTTCTAGGACAATCTGAGAAAACTACAATTTATTATATCCAAGCTAATTCATTGTGTGTTTCTCAATTACATCCCATTACAATAATAATATTTTATTTACACAGCAATGATTATTCATCAACTGCAATGTGTTCAGGGTAATTGTAAGGAGCTTATTTACATATTGGCAGCAGCAGAAAGCTATTCAGCAATTCAATTTTCCAATGTCTCATTCTTTTACACTCACTGCCGCTCTCATGTACTAACCACCTCGCTTGAGATCCAAAAATCTCTTTACATCCAAAAATGTATCAATCTGTGCCGTGAATAAACTCAGCCACTGGATGAATGCCAAAGATTGTTTCTGCTCTGGGTGAAGAAATCACATTGATCTTACTCCGGAGAGCTGAACCTTATTTTGAGACTTTTGAGAGCTCTGGTTCTAGAGAACTCAGTTTGTGGAACCATCCCAACTCTCAAGTTCTGCACTAATTTTGTAACCTTCAATGAGATCACCTCTTATTTCTCTAAAATTTCCTTAATTTCCCTTCATACCACAAAAAACCTTGTCTCAGAAACATTCTGGTTAACAACGCAGCCAGGATGTTGGGTGTGCTTTAAGATACAAATTGCAAAGAATGGGATGAATACAAAGCCAGAGGATTGGCAGTGCAAATTTTAGATTTGTAAACTTGTATTTCAATGTTAATACATAGTTCTCCCATATCCACAAACCCTTGTTAAATACACATTTAGATAGTAAAACAGTGAGGTTAAATGCCTCAGAAAATTTCATATTCCCCATCAGTGGCATGTAATTATAGCAATTTCTGAGTCATCAATAACCTGCTGTCATATTTCAGGTTTGTGAATAATTCCAGTCCTGTACTGCATGTCAATCTGATTTACAACAGGCATTAATGAAATTGCAAAGCTTGGTTCTTTCATTTTTATGAGATTCCATTTTCAGTGAAGTAAGTAGTAGCTTTCACTTCTATCCAACTATTATTGTTAGCTTTAAAAGAAATAAGTGTAACCCATTTAATTGAAGGAGTTACTAACATTCTTCCTTTGATCATCTCCCTGCAGAAGGCAATGTATTTTTTCAAACCTTTTAGTAAGAAGGTTTAGTTTAGTTTAGAGGTATAGCGTGGAAACAGGCCCTTAGAGCCACCGTATCCACGCCAACCAGCAATCCACGCACACCTACACTATCCTACACACACTAGGGCCACTTTGCAATTTTACCAAGTGAATTAGCCTACAAACCAGTACGTCTTTGGAGGGTGGGAGGAAACTGGAACACTTGAAGAAAACCCATGCAATTCATGGGGGGAATGTACAAACAACACCCGTAGTCAGGATCGAGCACGGGTGTTTGGCGCTGTAAAGCAGCAACTCTACTGCTGCACCACCGTGCCATCCTAAGGTATAAAACCTGAAGAGGGGATTTCTCATTTAGGCCAAATTAGAAACACCGAGAAAGGTTAATCAACTATTCCTGAACGTGAAGTGTGCGATGAATGTCACGTTGTACTTCACAGATAATATTCTTTTAATTCAGAAAGAAAAATAAATAAATTGACGATTAGATATTCAATAAATCCACCAGTTTATCTCTGATTAAGACGTCACCGTAGTAGCGGGTCTCTAACGATTGCTTCTGTTCGAAGAGGACTTTGACAATATTTGTCCCCTTCATAAGGTCATCCCTTTTCTCCAACTCCCAGAGACACTTGTCTGTTTCTCCTCCAACCCACCCAATGATGGTTCCTCTTTTCCCATCGTTCAACCTAACAGTTTAGCTGCAACAACATATAACGTAAAGCAAAGTGTTCTGTCGGGTTGCACAGGAACAACAAACAATGTTACGCTAGGATATTTGAGCTAAGCCTGCAAAAATCCAAAACCTTTGTTGAGAATGTGGATTCTTGTGGATTCAAAGGAAGGAAGATAGAGAAAGGTGGAACTTCAGAGATCAGTGCTTGACACCTGATAACATAACCGCCAGTGGTGGGATGTTTGAATTTGGAGCTAAATTAGTGGAGAGTAGATAACAAGTGTTGTAGGACAGGAGACGGTAACCGTTATATAGAAGGATTTTTAAATAAGGATGAGAATTTGAAAATCAAAACATTGTTTAATCTTCATTCAATATATATATAGATGGTGGTGAGATCAGATGTGAATGGTAGTGGGTAGTGAATTAGACTTGGGGAGAAATAAACCCACACAGTCACAGCGAGAATGTAGAAACTCTATCAGACAGCACCCGTAGTCAGGAATGAGCCCGGCTTGCTGATGCTCTACCGCTGCACGACTGTCTCTAAAGTTGTTGGACAGTCTGTTTCAAGAACAGAATCTTCAGTTTTGTGAAAAGGGAAGCTATTCAAAAGGGCATGGGTTGGTTCATAAAGAAGATGATAGGTATTTTTATCATGGATTTCTGAAGCAGAATAATATTGAAGAAAGGTGATCTATCAATTAGATATGAAGGGACTGGGGTTTGATAAGATCAGGATGTCTTAGTTAATTTGAGCTTTATAACACGGACAATTATTGAAAAAAGATTGAATGTAATGTAATTGAGAAGATGAAAAGCAATTCATCAAAGTGGTGTCTAAGGAGGAGACTAACTAATCAATAGTTGACATATAAATGAGCGAATATGATTCATGCATACGAATAACTTGATTTTTATGAATATTTACTTTGAAGGTAACTTCTGAGTTCAGTCTGCTGTAGTTTGTTTTCCATGCTAGTATTTATTTTATTAATTAGCTTTTTTCTTCTTGAAATTGAATTGAAACTAACATGATCCAGAATGCCAAGATTGTGAAAGTTGATCACACATTTAAGAGGTTGAGTGAGATGAGGTAACAGGAGGAGGTTGTCCAAACATATAAGTTTTTAAAATTAATTTACACATTTTGCTTCCTGTGGGTGGAAGTACCATAAATTCCCTATATTTATATTCTCAGGTGATTAGTGGTCATAATGTCTCAAGCTTGCAAAGCTGAGCTCCATTGACTTTCTGCATTGTCCCCAACACCTAAGTGCGATCTCAACATGCAAAAGATATCCTTGATCACTTAAGGATAAGGGGGAAATCCTTTAAAACTGAGATGAGAAGAACCTTGAACTCTCTGCCACAGATGGTAGTTGAGGCCAGTTCATTGGCTATATTTAAGAGGGAGTTATATGTGGCTAAAGGGATCAGGGGGTATGGAGAGAAGGCAGGTACAGGATACTGAGTGGATGATCAGCCATGATCATTGAATGAGGTGCAGGCTATGTTAAAAAAAGATAAACAGATTGAATGTGTTTCCATTTCTGCCATGATGTATGCTAACTGTGACGATGGGTTGAGTATTACAGTCATAGATGCCAGTCACTTGATTGGTGGGATGTATTGTTAGAGTGAGCGAATACTAAATGGCACCATCCCTTGCCCTGATTCATCTTCATGTGTCAACATTTCTGTCTCTATGATGCCACATAACTTGAGTGTGAGTGTATATTGAAACAGTTATTAACACGTTTTCATACAGGTGTCATTATTTACAGCAGGAAATGTATTCTGGATGGTTTCAATGATAGATGAATCCCTCCATTTGTTATTTTCTGTAACCCGCTCCTCACTGATGTATATACCAAGTAATCTACTGCTATAGCAGCCAAAATACTGCTGCTTTTGGAAATCAGAAATTACATGCTTACAATGGTTTAGATTTTCAAGCATGTCTGACAGCATCTGTGGGGGGGGGGGGGGGGGGGGGGGGGGGGGGGGGGGGGGGGGGGGGGGGGGGGGGGGGGGGGGGGGGGGGGGGGGGGGGGGGGGGGGGGGGGGATATTTCTCAGTGTCTTTAATTATTGAGTATGTCCAACATTTTCTGTTTTCTAATCACTTGTTTTATAATCCTGGCTCACGGTTAATTGACAAGAATGTAGGCCACTTTCTAATCCAATCCATAGTTCACTTTCTATATCAGCAGTCATATCAATGTGTTTTGTTGTTGCAACAATCTTGGTGGGTTTAAGGATTATTGAATGCTTAAACATAGAGTTGAGGAAGATATTTCAGTACAATATTGAACAAGTTCTGCTTCATCAATGTTACGTTTAGATAAGGTGTTATACAAAAGCCCTCAACATTATTGTCCATGTGAGTATAAGTGTTCTCAAGTCACCATTTCACAAGCAGCTCCTAACATTACAACAATCCTTGTTCAACTAACACCAA
Source organism: Leucoraja erinaceus (assembly GCF_028641065.1). Taxonomy (NCBI): domain Eukaryota; kingdom Metazoa; phylum Chordata; class Chondrichthyes; order Rajiformes; family Rajidae; genus Leucoraja; species Leucoraja erinaceus. The sequence goes on along the minus strand of NC_073399.1, from coordinate 4,644,006 downwards.
TAATCTTTTGTACAAGTTATTTATGTTACTACTTGTTATGTGTATATTTTGACTCGCATTTGTTTCTGAAGCATTATACATATCTAGATTTTTTTCCTTGAGATAGTCTAGTAACATAAATTCCAACCACTGCAATAGACTGGCTTCTTTCTTTCCAGACTGACCTTGCTAACCTGTGCTTAATGGCTGGAGTCAAGAATGTGGGCACAGTCTTCTTAATGACAGATGCTCAAGTAGCTGATGAAAAGTTTCTGGTTCTTGTGAATGACCTGTTGGCATCAGGTGAGACCTCCCATTCAATCTAATTAAGTAAAATATACAAATTATTTCTGAACACATTAATAATAAATTGCTCAATGTTATCACCATGCGCAAAGCAAGTTCACGTGAGACCAATTATACATTACCATTGGCATTATTGAACTTATTAGAAAAGATCAATATAATTGATTACCAAGTTGAAAAAGGGTTGGAGGATATTGAATAAATTACTAAACCTTGCAAGGGAAGAGTGAATTGTGGTAATAGGTATCTGAACAGAAGTGAAGTGCCTTTGTACCTTAAATGTGGCTCATGTGTATCTAAGTAAGTGATAGGGTGATTAGAACACAGGAATGTGATTTTATTAATGTCTACTTTTATGTTGCATGAAGCAATGTCATCACAGCCGGCAGCGTTGATACCCAGGGATCTGTTACTTCATGAAGTGGGAAGATTGACAATACAGTGATTTGTCAGTATGAATGCTGTGGAGTTTGTTAGACCTGGGCAAACACGTTCCAGTATCATCTAGCTCACAAAGAACTCCCATTATCATTCGAAAATCCTCGTAGCTTCAATGACCTGTATTTGATCCTGACCGCTGGATGCATGTTCTCCCTGTGATTTAATGAGTTTCCCGAATGTTCTCTTGTTTCCTCTCATGTTCCAAAATGTGCGGATTGGCACGTTAATTGTCCACTAGAATTTACCCAGAGCGTTGGGGGGAAGGGGGGGGGGAGGAGGAGGGAGACTAATGGATATTATTAGTAATTTGGATGAGAATACGGGCACGGTTCTTGATCCTGATCAACTGGGCAAATCGACTAAGGAACAACAGACGGAATTTACTTCAAATAAATACGAAGTATTGCATTTTCAAATGACAAACCAGGGCACTTCAAATAAATACGTGACACAATGTGGTCACTAGTATTCTGGCTATTTTCAAAGAGCATGACACAAAAAAGCCAGGGCAGCAGCTTACAACGTTTCGGGCTGAAATGGTAGGGGGCGGGGGTGGGCGGGGACAAGAAAGAAAAAAGGAGGAGTAGGAAGGCTGGGGGATGGGAGGAGACAGTGGGGGACTAGGACAAATCGATATCGTGATGCAGGTGCATAGTTCTATAAACGCAGTGACACAATGTGGTCACTAGCCATCATTGGTCTGGCTATTGAGAACAGGAGCTGGGAGATCATGTTACATTTGTACAAAATGTTGGTAAGAATACATTTGGGGTACTGTTCACACTGTTCTTGTTGTCCTGCTATATGAAAGATGTAATTAAACTGGAAAGGGTGTAAATCTAAGGTGATAGGAGAAATATTTAAAAGGAACCCGAACGTAACTTTTTCACCTGGAAACGACCTGTCGGAGGAAGCGGGTACATTGCGAGGTTTAAAAGATATTTGGAGAGATACATGGATGGGAAAGGTTTAGAGGGATATGGGACAGTGCAGGCACGTAGGAATAGCTTGCTTGGACAGCTTGGTTGGCATGAAAAAGTTATGCCGAATGGCTTGTTGACATTTGACCACCCATTTTTACAATAAACCTACCCGAATCTATTAGATTCGGGTAGGTTTATTGTAAAAATGGGTGCTCAAATGTCGGCATGAATCCAGTCAGCTGTATCAGTTTTCATGCTGTATCTCCATCTCTAAGCCAACAACCTTTCCTCAAAAGAGCAAAATACACGCTGTTTTCAAGTTATCAAAATGTCCAAAGGGATGGTCATTTCAAATGAAAAGCCATATCAAAAACAATTTCAGAACTCATTTGGAAACAAATGCTAATAATGCATTCAAATGGACCTTATTACTATCTCAGCAGCATCAGAAATACATTCATAGGGGCACCGCAGAAATGACTATCTATCCGAGCAAATAGTATAATCATGTACATCTACGGGTTTCCCTATACTTTAACCACTTTCCCTTCAAATATATTGGGAAGCGTAATGCATCAACGACACATGGAATTCAGATGCAGGAACGAAATGCATTTTTCAGATTGATGCTAGCATTTGCAAGTATGTCCCCTCTCCTGCTGCTTTTTTTATTAAAAAGAAAAATTGCTTTGTTTTATTAAAATGTCATGTAGGAAAAAGAAGCAAATAGCCCATTAAGCCTGAAGCACAATCAAAATTGTTGCAGCATCATGAATAAACACTTTCTGGCTTTTGATCACAACTAGGTGGTCTCTCCAGGAGAGACAAAGAACAATTGTGAGCCCCTAATGGGACAAAAATCTTTGGGGATAGTTCTCTTTAACATTCTTAATCGATACTAGTTTCGGATATTTTATTAACCATGAACATGCGATCTTCCAATTTACAGATGTATATATTCTAGCACCTGCCTGGCTAAGAACTTAAATGTTAAGAATTTTGCTGGGCTTTGTTTGGATTTTTTTTTTTGCTGAAATTACTGGGTCAAGGCATTACGATTGTACTAAGTATAGAGAAACCTGAATTATGTGGCTGGTTCATCCATTACTGGTGTAACTCTGTAAGCAGAGATGGACTTGTAGCAAATGTTTTTAGTAAATTACAGTACAATAAGGAAGGCAGTTCAAAATGTTGACCCAGTACGTCAATATGATCTGTGTGACTTGCAATCAATCTGCGTCTTGGTATTTGCAAGGTGCCCTTGACCAGAAAGCTATTATAAATTAACTTTCTACATTACAACTGTATTTCAAGTCAAGTCAAGTTTATTTGTCACATACACATACGAGATGTGCAGTGAAATGAAAGTGACAATGCTCGCGGACTTTTGTGCAAAAGACAAACAACAAAACAAAAAAAACAAATTATAAACACAATCATAACACACATATTCTTTTACATAATAAATAATGGAAGGAAAATCGTTCTGTAGAGTTAGTCCCTGGTGAGATAGGCGTTTACAGTCCGAATTGCCTCTGGGAAGAAACTCCTTCTCAACCTCTCCGTTCTCACCGCAAGGCAACGGAGGCGTTTGCCTGACCGTAGCAGCTGGAACAGTCCGTTGCAGGGGTGGAAGGGGTCTCTCATGATTTTGTTTGCTCTGGAGTTGCACCTCCTGTTGTATAGTTCCTCCAGGGGGGTGAGCGAAGTTCCCATAGTGCGTTCGGCCAAACGCACTACTCTCTGCAGAGCCTTCTTGTCCTTGGCAGAGCAATTCCCAAACCAGATGGTAATGTTCCCGGACAAGATGCTTTCCACCGCCGCTGCGTAGAAGCACTGGAGGATCCTCGGAGACACTCTGAATATCCTCAATTGCCTGAGGTGGTAAAGGCGCTGCCTTGCCTTACTCACGAGTGCTGAGGCGTGTGATGCCCATGTCATATCCTCAGAGATGTGGACTCCCAGATATTTAAAACAGTTCACCCTATCCACAGGATCCCCATTTATCCTCAATGGAGTGTACGTCCTCGGATGATGTGCCCTCCTAAAGTCCATGATCAGCTCCTTCGTTTTTTTTGATGTTCAACTTAAATGAAATACTGTAGAAATCGTTGTGCTCTTTGAGAAATAGGTGTTGAGGTATTTGCATGAACTCACAAGATGTTTTTATTTTATCAATCGATTTTCAATACTGTTCATTATCCAGCTCGGTGTTACAAATGTCTCCAACAACCTCCCCCCATCCCCACTCACCCAATCCCAATCCCCTTCTCTACACATCCAGGTGAAATTCCTGACTTGTTCGCCGACGATGAAGTGGAAAACATCATCGGCAGTTTGCGGAATGAAGTCAAGGGTCAGGGGTTAATGGACTCCCGAGAGAATTGCTGGAAATTCTTCATCGATCGCGTCAGGAAGCAACTAAAGGTAACACTGATCTAAAGAAAATGGTGATCCATACCCAAAATGAACCGGCATTTGTAGACGATGCGGCAATATCAGTAAATGATTGATGTGGCATTTCTTGTTAATAAATGACGGAAAATACGTTGAGGTTTCACATCGACTACTGGTATGGAGGAATTCCAATTAAATCGAAAATTGTTTGTGTAAGCTGCCAAATTGTAACCTACCTTTGTGCAGCTGAAATAGAAAATCCTATGATGCATCACAGTATGATCTACCATGTAAAAGATGGATAGGACATTTCTAAGGAAAGGTTTAAACATTGTGGTTGACAGACCCATTCTCCAAACTGGCGCCCACAAATTTAAAGCACCAATTTGTGCCACTTTAGGGGCAATTTGTCTTCGATGAAAACTGTGTTAAAATTGCTCAACTTCACTTTTTCTATTGTGCTGTTGGTAACACACAGAAAGAGAAAGGCTTCAACCACCTGCATAAGCTGTATTTGAAAAAAGTTACCACTAAAGGGAAGAACATATAATTAGTTTCCCACATGCAACATTCGAATCTTTAGACTAAATAACGCACATGTTGATGCCGAGTCCCAGTGTATGTAAATCAGTGAGGGGTGATTCTTCATAACTTGTACAGGTTTACTCTATTCCGATAACATTTTAAATCATGCATATCACAAAAGATTGGAGTTCAATTTGGACTGATCATTTATGGGTTGATGCAATATTGATGTTCTATCATATGATATTAGGTTCATCAAAAATATTTGTGTTTAGCCAATATACCTTGTATTAGCAATAGTAATTGCTGCAAAATGGAATGGGCAGAAATGTTCTGGATAGTAAGCAGTACTGGTGCATTAAGCTCAGTAAGTAATGTAAAATTCATGACTCTTACTCAAGCACACATGAGCATAGAAGTCCAAAAGCTTCCTTGGAGTTGATGAATGGTTTCAATCTGACTGGTCCAACATCAGGGGGTAATTTACAATTTTACCAAGCCAATTAACCTACAAACCTGTACGTCTTTGGAGTGTGGGATTAAACCGGATATCCCGGAAAAATCCGACGCAGGTCACGGATAGAACGTACAAACTCCATACAGACAGCACCCGCATTCAGGATCGAACCTAAGTCTGTGGCGCTGTAAGGCAGCAACTCTACCGCTGCACCACTGTGCTGCCCACTGCCTGTAATGTATGAAGGAACTGGAGACTGTCGGCCTTATCTACCAACCAATCTGCCATGTGTGCAAATAATCATATACCATTAATATATTTTCTTTAATTGTTCAGCTGAGAATCTGCACATAACTGATCTCAGACCACGTGTGTGTGAAAATCAATGAACAGTGACATACTTTTAACTTGTGCTCTATCACATATGACTAAATATTGCTACATAGAGACACTGGAAATAGAACTACAATAAATGTTTTAATGTTTTAAATTCCAGCAAAATGTTTTTCCTGTTGTTTCCATGTAGGTGGCTTTATGTTTCTCGCCTGTCGGTAACAAGCTGCGGGTTCGTGGGAGGAAATTTCCGGCTGTGGTCAACTGCACTGCAATAGACTGGTTTCATGAGTGGCCTCGGGAAGCTTT
>NC_073399.1:4328336-4333336 GCF_028641065.1 Leucoraja erinaceus | reverse complement strand
TACTTTAACAACAGGCCCAGTGCACGCTAAGAACATATCCTGCGTTGATGAATAGATCATGCGTGTGTTAAATGCGATATAAACAACACTACATTAGGGAAAGAGAGGGAACATTGTTGTTAAAGTGTGTCCAAATCCCACCAACTATTTGAGATGAATTATAATGGCTGGGCTACCAGGACTATCTAATTATCAACACAAACATCAGGCAGTCATTTATATACCTAGAAGAAGTAATACAGTAGCGAGAAAGTACAGGGCTAATAAGGGGAAAAAAATCATCTGTAAATAACCTTTATGTCCCTTTTGTGCCGACAGACCTTTCCTGTGTTTTGCAGTCATTAAAGCACCAAGTGTCATATGTTTCACAATGGAGGCAGCCAGACTAATTAATAGAGTCTGACCTCCCTCTTTGTATAATATCTGCTGGGGAAGCCTTGCAACTCCACAGTTCTTCATCCTAGCAATGTCTTTAAACCCATCTCGACCCGGGGTTGTAAGGTTTACCGTGATGCAAGCAGTCAGCATTTACAGACCAAGATCTCTGCTGGAACTTACATCCTAAATTAGAGGCAAGGACTTCATAAATATACATATTATAAGCATGCATAAACCACTTGCTCCTCAGGGCTGTTCTGCACACAATGGGATTATGACAAAGAAGATAGGCACAAAATGCTAGAGTAACACAGGCAGCACCTCTGGGTAGAAGGAATGGGTGACGTTTCTATTCGAGATCCTTCGTCAGACTGAGAGTCAGGGGAGAGGGAGACATAGAGATAAGGAAGTGTAACATGTGGAAACGAGACATCGAAGGGGATGAGGTTCAAGGAAAATGTAGAATAGATATTTTGTGGTTGGGAGAAGGTGACAGTGCATCATACGGAGATAACACTTAATCAGGGAGACAATCTGACTGGTTGGAGAACTAGGAAGGGGGAGGGATGGAGAGAGAAAGGGAAAGTACAGGTTACTTGAAGTTAGAGAAGTCAATGTTCATACCGCTGGGGTGTAATCTACCCAAGCGAAATATGAGGTGCTGTTCCTCCAGTTTGCACTGGGCCTCACTCTGACAGTGGGGAAGGCCCAGGAGAGATTTTGACAAATCTGATTGTAACCTCAAGTCTGCATTCCCGGGTATATTGGTAACTTTTTATCCTCTTACTTATCACCAACCTATTTATCTCTGTTTCAAAGACCCTTCTTTTACTAGCCTTCGAGGAAGACAATTGTAACGTGCTCGGATCCTCATAGAGAAAAGAATGTGACTTGTCTTCCTTAAATAGATGAACCCTTATTTTTAAACAATGACCTCCAGTTCTCGATTTTCTCATGAGAAGAACCATTCCCAGATCAACATCTCTCGATCAATCCACTTCTCAATCGTCTTAACACAAGATACAATACTAGACTGTCCACCCTTTCCTGGTAAGACAATCTCCCCACTTCAGGTTTTAGTTTAGGAACTCTTCCTTGAAATTTCCAATTCATTTACATTTGTCCTTAAATGTGGAGTTCGATACTGTGCACAATCTGCCAGATGTAATTAGTTACATATCTTCAGTTACATAATATATAATGAAACAGAAGCATAACTTTCCCGCTTGCAGATTCAATTCATCTAGTATTAATGATCACATTCAGTTAGCTTTCACAACTGCTTACTGGCCTTTTCCAAATCACATCCAAACAAACCAAGTATCTTGGCATCAAATTGCAGAATGGTCTGCGTTGGAATGGTCAGACTCATCATGCAACGGTGAAAGCAACAGGTGTCCTAAACTTTCTGAGGCGCAACTTTCATCATTGTTCAACTTCTGTCAAGGAGAAGCTATACTTCACCCTCGTTAGACCTCATTTGGACTACGCAGTTGCAGCATGGGACCCATACACAAATAAAAACATTTCTTCCATCGAACGTGTCCAAAGACAGGCCGCTCGATTTGTTACTAACACCTATGAGAGAGAAGCGAGTGTCACCAAACTTCTGAATTCTCTGGGGTGGAAGGAACCCTCTCCAAGACAGACGTGAAGCTCACCGTTTGACCTGTTTTTACAAAATGTTAAATGGTCAGCTCGACATAGACTACAAGACCTACACCAAACCCAAACCAATTAGGAGCAGACGAGGGCATTCAATCCAATTTGTGATCCCAGCTACAAAGACAGATGTGTACAGCAATTCGTTCTTCCCCCGCACAATTAAAGCATGGAATAATCTCCACCCTACTATAGTTACCCAACCAGATGCAACTACATTTAAAGTAGCACTGTCTTCCCAATAACACTTTCTGGATTAAGTCCTCCCTCCACCACCTCCAGTTTAAATTCCATTTGGAATATTTTGGAGGACCAAGAAACCAAGAACCAAGAACAGTACACCCAAATCCCTCAGCATCTCCGAGCTGTCTGATCTCAAACCAATCAGATAATATGTATATATTTGGAGTTTTTTCCTTACATAATGATACATAATGTAAGAGTATAGGAGCAGGGAGGTTCTACTGCAGTTGTACAGGGGCTTGGTTAGACCACACCTGGAGTATTGCGTACAGTTTTGGTCTCCAAATCTGAGGAAGGACATTATTGCCATAGAGGGAGTGCAGAGAAGGTTCAGAAGACTGATTCCTGGGATGTCAGGACTGTCTTATGAAGAAAGACTGGATAGACTTGGTCTTACCTCTAGAATTTAGCAGAAGATTGAGAGGGGATCTTATAAAGACTTACAAAATTCTTAAGGGGTTGGACAGGCTAGATGCAGGAAGATTGTTCCCCGATGTTAGGGAAGTCCAGGACAAGGGGTCACAGCTTAAGGATAAAGGGGAAATCCTTAAAAACCGAGATGAGAAGAACTTTTTTCACACAGAGAGTGGTGAATCTCTGGAACTCTCTGCCACAGAGGGTAGTAGAGGCCAGTTCATTGGCTATATTTAAGAGGGAGTTAGATGCGGCCCTTGTGGCTAAGGAGATCAGAGGGTATGGAGAGAAGGCAGGTACGGGATACTGAGTTGGATGATCAGCCATGATCATATTGAATGTCGGTGCAGGCTCGAAGGGCCGAATGGCCTACTCCGGCACCTAATTTCTATCTTTCTATGTTTCTATAAGAAAAATAAGCCAAGAAAATAGTTCGGGAGTGGTCAATTTGCTTCTCAACCCTACTCCACCATTCAGTTGGACCATGGGGGATCTACCCCAGGCCTCTTTAATTTCTGTGCCAGCTCCCCATAGCTCCATCTACCTCCTCTTTAAATATCTCAATTGATCTAGGCTCTGCAGTACAGAAGTCCAGAGATTCACCAAACTTTGCAAGAGGATAATTTCGTATTTTCCCACATTATGTGTCATTTCCCAGATTGTATTTACTTTGTTCGCAGTCAGCGATCAGCCAGATCAGCACCCGACATCCAAAGTCAGTGTGAGCATAAATCAATCCTAGCTGGCGATTCCACAAAGGTAGCCTGCTCCAGCATAATGTAAGATAGACCCAAAATGCCAGAGTAACTCAGCGGGACAGGCAGCATCTCTGGAGAGAAGGCGTGGGTGATGTTTCGGGTCGAAACCCTTCTTCAGACTTTGATCAGTCTGAAGAAGGGTGTCGACCTGAAACGCTACCTATTCCTACTCTCCAGAGATGCTGCCTGACCCTCTGAGTTGATCCAACATTTTTTGTGTCTATCTTCAGTTTAAATCAGCATCTGCAGTTCCTTCCTCCAGCATGATGTAGCTCAATAATTCTCATAAAGTTCAATTTTTTTTAAAACGTATTTTTAATTTCTTTGGTCAAATAAGAATGAGGAGATTGTTTCTCTTTTTAAAATGTTCAAGAAAGAACTGCGAATGCTGGAAAAATCGAAGGTAGACAAAAGTGCTGGAGAAACTCAGCGGGTGAGGCAGCATCTATGGAGCGAAGGAAATAGGCAACGTTTCGGGCTGAAACCCGTAGGGTTTCGGCCCGAAACGTTGCCTATTTCCTATAGTGGAGATTGAACTGCAGATGCTGGAAAATCGAAGGTAGACAAAAATGCTGGAGAAACTCAGCGGGTGAGGCAGCATCTATGGAACAAAGGACTGAAGAAGGGTCTCGACCCGAAACGTCGCCTATTCCTTCGCTCCATAGATCAAAGATCATTGATTAATAATTGATCATTCTGCTTCTCTTTCCTGATATGCGGCCTGAACTGATGAGTATTTCCCAGCTTTTCCGTATCGTTTAATTTATATTTTATGTTGATTATGGCAACATTATTGAACATTTTAATGTGCTTACGTGTCAGATTAACCTTCCAAATTGAGTGCATTACATAGCACAGCATTGGCTCATTGTTGTACCAGACACTGTTGTTTCTTTGTGTAGGAAGGAACTGCAGATGCTGGTTTAAACCTAAGATAGACACAAAATGCTGGAGTAATTCGGTGGGACATGCAGCATCTCTGGATAGAAGAAATGGATAACGTTTCGGGTCGAGACCCATCGTCAGACCTTTTGTTGCAAATAAAATAGGTTCTGTTTATTAGAGTCCCTCGATTGAATGATAATATTTGCAGAAACTCACTAGAAGCCTCAGGTTAAGTAGGCCTCCCTATTACATGGTACCAACTGTGTATCTAACGGATACTGAAGAATAGATTCTAATACGCCACTGTGACATTCCTGTTATTATGTGCGTGATGCCTTTGAAATTGTTTGTGGATGAGTTAATTGGAATGAAACTCATTTAGCACAAGATCCTCGCAACAGAGAAACTAACTCCATTATCATAATCGGAATTTGAACAGATGTCTGACATTAAAAAAATGTTTGCCAATTTATGAATCTGTTCCATCATGTATATTGTTAAACGAACACTGGGTGCATATTTAAACAATTGCATCCCAATAACTCACAAGTATTCTTGCAAGAAGCTTACAGAGCATTCAAGCTGGTCTGGAAACAGAAGTAATTAGATCTGCCGCATCAAGTACTGTGTTTATTTAGTGGCAACATTAACAAGATTGAA
>NC_073399.1:4168336-4323336 GCF_028641065.1 Leucoraja erinaceus | reverse complement strand
GGGAGTGTTTGATTATGTTGCTCAAGCCATCGTGGTGGAGGTGCTGACTTGCTGGAACAGTCAGGCACATTGTGAGGAATTAGGCAGGAAAACAAGAGTGGAGAGAGAGGTGGGAATAACAGGGAAGCTTGCACTGATGCTAATTCACCATTCAAGTGTCACATCACACGGTTCAGAAAGAGCAGACTCCATGCTTGGGATGTGTCCCATGTCAGCAGCCATGTAACATATCTGCCTTGCATGCCAATTTGGAAACATGAAAAACTGTATTTTGAATGAAATTCTGCACCAGGATCATTCAAAAGGATTCTGCAAGTGCACTCGGCCAAAGAATAGGTTTGGCTCAGTGCTTGCGGCTGGCTGATAGTCTCTGACACAAGCTGTTTAGCAAGCAAACATGCTCGTTTTCATTTTATCTAAACTGCCTGAGCTTGCAAAGGCCTTCACCCAGAGAGAGACCTTCCTGCCATCAACGAAGGGCTCTGTGGGAATTCAATGAACTGCATCCAAGGACGTGCACCGTAGCTCTGCTTGGCTGCAGTCAGAGTATTTATCATCCACAACCCTTGCTCTGGTTGACTTTAGAGAAGAAATGTTAAGCTGTTTTTTTAATCAGTCAGTTGGTAGGGTACATTACTTGTGAAAGAACGAGTTCTGTTATTTCCTTGAGGGTTATTTGTGGCTAAAATATTTACTGCCAAGCCCCAGGTATGTATCCAATCTAAGATATGTTCTCATACTGATGAAACCATGGTTACAATTCTAGTCTTGTACAAAGTGCCAGTGGCATCCCTCATTAAATGAACATATGTAATGTGCCAACCCACATGCTATTGATGCATTAACTCTTTTGAATGCTCATTAAATCAAATTATTCTGCAAAATTCAGGACAGGTGATAAATCAGAGCAGAAGTCCAATTGTTTAGCATCAGATATGGTAACTTGGGAGATATAGCTTTGCATTATGCAACAGAAAAATGTGAACTCCTCCCCTCTCCATCCCACACTTCTCTTAACGCAGTCCAATAAAAGGACGTGGTAGGTAGCTACCTATAAAAATAACAGAGGGGCCAGTTCAACACGTTCGCTGTTGCAAGACTGAGAAATCTAGAAGGACATGCAGTGGAATAAAATAAATCTCATGGATGGTCAAATGCAGAATTTGCATTGCCATCTCACCTGACTGCTGAGTATGTCAGCCCCATGATTATTTCTGACTAATGCATTGGTATTCAAAGGACCTTGGTGGGTGGGTAGTGACTGGATGTGTTTATTACAATTACAATATATAAAATAAAGAAAGGCACAGCTCCGTTAGATAGCCCGAGTCTGTTTCCCAGTAAAGGGGTGTCTAAAACAATTACCACGGGCAAGTAGATAGATATAGATAGATATGCCATTTATTGTCACTATACATGTACAGTGAAATTGAAAGCTGCTCGTACTCAGTGCATACATATAATTTAGTACAAAAAACAAGAAACAGAAAAACAAAAAAAACAGAAAGGAGAAGGGGGGGGGGGGGATAGGTGCACAATTCTGCGGCGCTATATACATATATACAGATGGAAGTCCGGGTGTTGGGCTGTGAAGTCAGTGCATGTGTGAATTTGAATTAAGAGTAGTTATAATTTTCGGAAAGCAACTATTTCTGAGTCTATTAGTGGGATTAGTGTAGATGGTCAACATAGTCCTGATGGCCTGAAGGTTCTGTTTCTATGTTGTACAACTGCCTAATACTTAGACTGGTGCTGAAACACTATAAATCGTGGACATCTGCCCAAGCAATGCCAAACACAGAAGCCTGAGACTTACTGCGTGAGACAAACTCCAAGGCGTACAGCGGTGGTGTGTTATCCTGCTGAGATTCCCCAGCATTACACCCATCCTACTGTTGGACTGAGACCCTGTTGATGCAACTGTGCATTTGTGGTCTATGGATTAGAAGTCAAACGTGAGTTATAGATCTTCATTTATTGTCTAAACTGTTATCATTATTTCTAAGTATTTTATGGGCTGTGATGTACTTTATTCTTTTCGTTTTTACAAGTGGTTGCATTATTTACTTACTTCAATTTTAATCTATTTAAATGTCTGAATTTTAAACACCCAGAACAGGCTTTGACGCAGCAAAGTCCTACCTCCAGATTTGCCTTCAGTCAAGCCTGCTACTGTTTTAGGGACAGAGTTACTGGATTACAACACCAGAGGCCTAGTCAACTTTAACTCCTCACCAACTGACAAAGTGAACAAGGCCCAGCAGATCACATTGAGTTTGTGCGGGGATCGTAGTTAATGATAATCAGGGGAATTAATCCAATATCCATATACCTATTCAATTTATTTTTAAATGATAAAATCGAACCTGCCTCCACCGCCTTCAGTGGAAGCTCATTCCACACAGCTACCACTCTCTGAGTAAAGAAGTTCCCCCTCATGTTACCCCTTAACTTCTGTCCCTTAATTCTCAAGTCATGTCCTCTTGTTTGAATCTTCCCTACTCTCAGTGGGAAAAGCTTATCCACGTCAACTCTGTCTATCCCTCTCATCATTTAAAGACCTCTATCAAGTCCCCCCTTAACCTTCTGCGCTCCAAAGAATAAAGACCTAACTTGTTCAACCTCTCTCTGTAACTTAGTTGCTGAAACCCAGGCAACATTCTAGTAAATCTCCTCTGTACTCTCTCTTTTACATCCTTCCTATAATTAGGCGACCAAAATTGTACACCATACTCCAGAATTGGCCTCACCAATGCCTTGTACAATTTTAAGATTACATCCCAACTTCTATACTCAATGCTCTGATTTAAAAAGGCCAGCACACCAAAAGCTTTTTTACCACCCTATCTACATGAGATTCCACCTTCAGGGAACTGTGCACAGTTATTCCCAGATCCCTCTGTTCAACTGCTTTCTTCAATTCCCTATCATTTACCATGTATGTCCTATTTTGATTTGTCCTGCCAAGATGCAGCACCTCATACTTATCAGCATTAAACTCCATCTGCCATCTTTCAGCCCACTCTTCCAACTGGCATAAATCTCTCTGTAGACTTTGAAAATCTACTTCATTATCCACAACACCACCTGTCTTAGTATCATCTGCATACTTACTAATCCAATTTACCACACCATCATCCAGATCATTGATGTACATGACAAACAACAGTGGACCCAACACAGAACCCTGTGGCACCCCACTAGTCACTGGCCTCCGACCTGACAAACAGCCATCCACCATTACTCTCTGGCATCTCCCATTCAGCCACTGTTGAATCCATCTTGCTACTCCACCATTAATACCCAACAATTGAACCTTCTTAACCAACCTTCCATGAGGAACCTTGTCAAAGGCCTTACTGAAGTCCATATATACAACATCCACTGCTTTACCCTCATCAATTTCCCGAGTAACCTCTTCAAAAAATTCGAGAAGATTAGTCAAACATGACCTTCCAGGCACAAATCCATGTTGACTGTTCCTAATCAGACCATGTTTATCCAGATGCTTATATATATTATCTCTAAGTATCCTAGCTAGCCTGCCCTATCTCACCCTTGAGCCCTGTCAACATTCTCATAAATCTTCTGTGCACCTTTTCCAGCAAATTGGGATCTTCGTGCAGCAAAGTGACCACAACTGTAAACCAAGTGCAGTCTTACTAACAGCAGAAACATTGGCTTAATTAGAACCAGAACAATAATGCACCCATTCCTGAGAATCTTAGTTACAGATTGGACATTTGAAGGAGGTAAATTTCCCACCGAGTCAACGCTGGCTCTGAGACCAATCCTATCAATCCAAACTTTCCCCAATTATTTTATTCCTTTTGTTTTTTACTTTTCATTAGCCCACCAAGATATATTTTTTCCCAGCAAAGAATTTCCTGTTAATTGTAACAGTTGTGTTTCAACTTAGTCTCATCTCCAGTGTACAAGAAACTGCAGATGCCGGAATCTTGAACAAAACGCAAAGTGCTGGAGGAACTCAGCGGGTCAGTCGGCATCTATGAATGGAATGGAAAGGTGATGTTTTGGGTCTGAAACCTTCCTCAGCCTATCCATTCCAGTCACAGGCACGGCTTAGGAAGATTGTTCCCGATGTTAGGGAAGTCCAGGACAAGGGGTCACAGCTTAAGGATAAGGGGGAAATCCTTTAAAACCGAGATGAGAAGAACTTTTTTCACACAGAAAGTGGCGAGTCTCTGGAACTCTCTGCCGCAGAGGGTAGTCGAGGCCAGTTCACTGGCTGTATTTAAGAGGGAGTTAGATGTGGCCCTTGTGGCTAAGGGGATCAGGGGGTATGGAGAGAAGGCAGGTACAGGATACTGAGTTGGATGATCAGCCATGATCATATTGAATGGCGGTGCAGGCTCGAAGGGCCGAACGGCCTACTCCTGCACCTAATTTCTATGTTTCTATGTTTCTATGTTAATTTCCTCTAGAACTTTTTGTTTTTGCAAAGTTCACCTTACTGGTTTGAAAATGATCATTGTTATTTAAACAGTGAATCACCAGCTTTTACTAACATTCTTCCACAATAAAGGGGCTGACTCTTAGTTGTCCTTCCATGTCCATACTGAGTTCTCACATGCCACCGCACAGGTGTTGTGAGTGCTTTCCCATGGAGATTTGGCTCACATTGACTCAGTGCCAAGCCTCAGGGTCATTCCAGGCTGTTGCTACCAATTGCTGCACATCTTACAGTGCTTCTGTTAGTGGGCATTGCCCAAACTCCATCCTCACACTGGGAGAGCACTGCTTTGTATAATGGTATCTTGATTTTAAAACTTTGAGTCAAGATCACAACTGCTAGGCGAAGTGATGGCAACTGTTTGGATTTGCAGTAGAACAACAAATGCCATGGCACTGCAACTGGTGTCACTGGGTATTACGCAGAGAGATGGTGGCTCATGAACCAGCACGGTGGCGCAGCGGTAGAGTTGCTGCCTTACAGCGCTTGCAGCGCCAGAGACCCGGGTTCGATCCCGACTACGGGTGCTGTCTATCCGGAGTTTGTACGTTCTCCCCGTGTCCGCGTGGGTTTTCTCTGAGATCTTCGGTTTCCTCCCACACCCCAAAGACGTGCAGGTTTGTAGGTTAATTGGCTTGGTATATGTAAACTTGGTATAAGTGTTAAATTGTCCCTAGTGTGTGTAGGCTTCTGTTAATGTGCAGGGATCACTGGTCAGTGTGGACCCGATGGGCCTAAGGGCCTGGTTCCGCGCTGTATCTCTAAAACTAAAAAACAAAACAAAACTAAAATAATCTTCAATTCGAAGGCCTTGATCTCAATGGATGCTTTATAATAAGTGTTAGTGGGAACCAAAATGCTGGTGTCTGGCATGAATGTCTAACATCATTAATTGGCAGTCAAGTAATTGCATGGCCATGATATTTTAAAATCAAATATGCAAATGATATTTTCACATAAGGCTATCTCAGTAACATTGCCTGTTTTAATGGAATGAATGAAATCGTCTGCGGCAGAGTGCAGATGTAACAAGATCAAATGGGGACTGAAGTCAAATTCTTTAGCAATATGTTGTGTTGTACAGGCATTACATAAAGGAAGTGTATTAAGTGTTGCTGTGACCCAACATGGTTACAAGGAAATTCATCTGCTGGCTTGTTCCTGAGTGAAATGGCATAACATTTGTCGATGGCTTTGACTAAATAATCTTTCCTCAATGCAGCAAAGGGGACTATGGAGCCATGAGGGAGGAGATGGCCAAAGTTGACTGGAAAGATACCCTTGCATGGATGACAGTGGATCTACAATGGCAGGTATTTCTGGGAATAATACAGAAGGCGCAGGATCAGTTCATTCCAAAGAGGAAGAAAGATTCCAAGGGGAGTAAGGGGCGATCGTGGCTGACAAGGGAAGTCAGGGGAAGTATAAAAATAAAAGTGAAGAAGTACAACATAGCAAAGATGAGCAGGAAGCCAGAGGATTGGGTAACGTTTAAAAAGCAACAGAAGATAACTAAAAAGGCAATGCGGGGAGAAATGATGAGGTACGAAGGAAAGCTAGCCAAGAATATAAATTAGGAAAGTAAAAGCTTTTTTAGGTATGTGAAGAGGAAAAATTAGTTAATAACAAAGTTGGACACATAAAGACTGAAAAATTATTATTGGGAACAAGGAAATGTCAGGATGAGTTGAACAGGTACTTTGGATCCGTCTTCAATAAGGAGGACACAAACAATCTTCCTGATGTACTAGTGGCCAGAGGATCTGGGGTGACAGGGGAATTGAAGGAAATCCACATTAGGCAGGAAATGGTGTAGGTTACACTGATGGGACTGAAGGCTGATAAATCCCCAGGGCGTGATGGTCTGCATCCCCGTGTGGGGACGTGGCACCGACGGACGAGAGGCCGAAGCAAAGAAGTCGAAGCCAAAGAACCGAATGGAAATGAGGCCAAAACGCCAATAAACCGAAAGAGTACGAAGACGAAACGCCTACTAACCCGAAAGGGCGGGACGCCTAAATGCAAACGAACTGAAAGGGCGGGACGCCTAAATGCAAACTGAAAGGGCGGGCCGCCTAAAAGCCAACGAACCGAAAAGCTGCGTCACCTAAAAGCAAACTTACCGAATGGCCGCTCTGTCGAAACGCCACCTACCCAAAAGGCGGCGTCGCCTACGCCAACTGCTGGACCGACTGCCGCTCAACGGAAACGTCCAATAACGGACATGACGTTGCAGGGGGGCGGAACTTGTCAGCGATTGGTCCAGATGCCCCGAGTCCATCACATCACTGTGAAGGGATGAACATTGTCCCACACCTCCGCTCCAGCGGATCTGGAGCCCGCCGAGGGTGGCCGTGGGAGAGTGGGGGCTGTCCTGAGGGATGCGCACCTTTGGCCGCTTTCAACTTGGTGCTTGGGTTCAGATTGCCCGGTCACCAATGGCTTGAGTCAGAAAAGGACCCCCATGCTGCTGTCTCCCCCTTCTCTCTCTCTCCCCTCTTCTCTCTCTCCCTTCTGTCTCCTCCTCTCCCTCCCCTCTCTCTCTCTCTCCCCTCTTCTCTCTCTCCATCTCTCTCTCTCTCTCTCTTCTCTCTCTCTCCTCCCTCCTCTTCTCTCTCTCCTCCTCTCTCTCTCTCCTCCTCTCTCTCTCTCCACTCTCTCTCTCCACTCTTCTCTCTCTCCTCTCTCTTTCCCCTTCTCTCTCTCTCCTCCTCTCTCTCCCCTCCTCTCTCCCTTCTCTAACACCTTATCACTCTCATCCTCTCTCCCCCCTCTCTCCCTCCCTTCTCTCTCTCCCTCCCTCTCGCTCCCTCCCTTCTCCCTCCTCTTTCTACCCTCTTCTCTCTCTCCTCCTCTCTCTCCTCCCCCTTCTCTCTCTCTCCTCCTCTCTCCCCTCTTCTCTCTCTTTTGAGACTAGATGGTGCAACTACAGTGTACTATGTTTACATAGAAATCAGTCTGAAGAAGGGTTTTGGCCCGAAACGTCGCCTATTTCCTTCGCTCCATAGATGCTGCTGCACCCGCTGAGTTTCTCCAGCATTTTTGTGTACCTTCGATCTTCCAGCATCTGCAGTTCCTTCTTGAATACTATGTTTACATATTCTGTTGTGCTGCTGCAAGTGAGAATTTCATTGTCTCTCTGGGGCATATGACAGTAAAACACTCTTGACTCTTGTCTCTTGAATCTGAGACATCTTAACAAATAAATCGTCTTTTAATTTGCGCTGTCATAGTTTCTCTAAACGAGGTGCTCGAAGCACACTCCTGTGTTGTGCCCCAGAACACCACTTACAGTATATCTCCATAAATCTATTGAAGAGATCCATTGAATGGTTGCTGTCATTTTCCTGCCATAAATATGGCTTTATTTCCTGAAGAGTTTGGCACACTGTTGCAACAAATGATAGTTGACATCCCAGATCTTAAAACGTCAAAAAATTAGTGATACTACAGTCAAGTGTGTAGGGACTGCCCTTCCTGCATTGTCTTCCAAATGTTACAAAACTTAAAAAATCACACAATTTGTTTTGAAAAATTCAAAATAAATGTTAATCTAACTGTAATTTATAGCTGCTTTCAATATTCCCTCAATCTTGATGCAGCTACTACATCATTCACTGAATTAAAGGGATGTCTATCACAATCCATAGACACAGGAATGACTTGCTCCATTCCCATTTTTAGTCAAAGTTTTCAAGGAGTTGTTAACACATCACAGATTATGAAAAATAAAAGATTAACTGCGTCATGGATGGCAGTTTAAGTCGCTATTTTTTATATACTGCTATGGCATAATTCAGTATATTTATTCAGTTTAAGTAACATCATAAGATCTCCAAATGAATGGTGGTTCTATCCTCAGCTGGCTTTATAGCAATTGGACACATCAGGTTCCAATCTCACCATCTAGTCTCATAAGATCATGTGATCGGTGCAGAAATATGCCATTTGGCCCATCAAGCCGGTAGGCGGCGCGGCTCTGGCCAGCAGCGGCCTCTGCAGCCTGTCCGCGTTTTTGTTATTTTTTGTCTGTGTTTCTGTGTAGTTTTTGTTATTTTATGTTGGGGTGTGTGTGTGGGGGGGGATGGGGGTGGGGTGGGAGGGGGGGGGGAAACTTTTGAGTCTCTCTCTGCACTGGAGACCCGACCTTTCTTCGTCGGGTCTCAGGTGTCGTTGAGGCCGCAACGAGGAGCGGCCTCCAACGGGAAGAAGCCGGGGACTCTGGTGCCGACTCACCGTTGCCGTCGCGGAGCTGGCCGAGACCGGAGCGGGTGGAGCGGTGGAGGAGCGCTGCTGCTGCTGCTGCTGCTGCTGCTGCTGCTGCTGCCGCCTGCTGCTGCTGAGTCGGAGGCTGCTACTGCGGGTCTGCGGACGGCTCGGACGACCCCGCGCGGCTCCCTGGAGGGAGACCGCTTTTCGGGGCTCCTCGGCGGCGACTTCCCCCGCCCGAGTTGCGGGGTCGAAGAGCTCCTGGAGCGGGGCCTAACACCATTGCCCCGCGCGGCTGGAACGGCCGCGGGACTTTGCGAGCGCACGCCGGGGGCTCCAACATCAAGACCCGGTGTGCGACCTCGCACCACCCGGCGTGGCTTCAATGGCCGCGGGACAATCGCCATCGCCAGCCGGGGGCTTTGACTTTGACTCTGACATCGGGGGGGGGGGAGAGTGCAGTGGAGAGATAAGTCTTTTTTGGCCTTCCATCACAGTTATGTGATGGATGTTTATGTTAAATGTAATTATGTTGTGTCTGGGGTCTATTTGTGTGTAATGTATGGCTGCAGAAACGGCATTTCGTTTGGACCTCAGGGGTCCAAATGACAATTAAATTGACTCTTGACTCTCTTGATGTTAGCTTTCATAACAAAAGGATTTGAGTATAGGAGCAGGGAGGTTCTACTGCAGTTGTACAGGGTCTTGGTGAGACCACACCTGGAGTATTGCGTACAGTTTTGGTCTCCAAATCTGAGGAAGGACATTATTGCCATAGAGGGAGTGCAGAGAAGGTTCACCAGACTGATTCCTGGGATGTCAGGACTGTTTTATGAAGAAAGACTGGATAGACTTGGTTTATACTCTCTAGAATTTAGGAGATTAAGAGGGGATCTTATAGAAACTTACAAAATTCTTAAGGGGTTGGACAGGCTAGATGCAGGAAGATTGTTCCCGATGTTGGGGAAGTCCAGGACAAGGGGTCACAGCTTAAGGATAAGGGGGAAATCCTTTAAAACCGAGATGAGAAGAACTTTTTTCACACAGAGAGTGGTGAGTCTCTGGAACTCTCTGCTGCAGAGGGTAGTCGAGGCCAGTTCACTGGCTATATTTAAGAGGGAGTTAGATGTGGCCCTTGTGGCTAAGGGGATCAGAGGGTATGGAGAGAAGGCAGGTACGGGATACTGAGTTGGATAATCAGCCATGATCATATTGAATGGCGGTGCAGGCTCGAAGGGCCGAATGGCCTACTCCTGCACCTAATTTCTATGTTTCTATGTTAAGATTACCCCGCCATTCAATCATGTCTGATCTATCTCTCCCTCCTAACCCCATTCGCCTGCCTTCTCCCCATAACCTCTGACTAAAGAAATTCCTCCTCATCTCCCTCCTAAAAGTACGTCCTTTAATTCTGAGGCTCTGACCTCTAGTCCTAGACACTCCCACTAGTGGAAACATCATCTCCAAATCCACTCTATCCAAGCCTTTCACTATTCTGTACGTTTCAATGAGGTCTCCCCTCATTCTTCTAAACTCCACTCATCCCTAGGATCATACATGTAAGCCTCATTTGGACCCTCTCCAGGGCCAGTCTCAGCAAGGCAAGGGTGCAGTCAGATTTACCTTCTAAAAGGACAGGAAAATATTTTATTCCTTAGGTCAGGCAGCAATGAAGACAGTCCATCTGCCTATTTGTTTTTCATCCTGCAGATATATCAAACGTCATGGTGTCCAGTCCTTACTTAAATAAACCCGAGCACTTGCTGTGCTGCAGTTGATGAGAGTCTTTGTTTAACCTAATTTCCCATTCCTAATTCTGAAACTATTGCCAAGTACCATTTTAAGCACCTGCTTTTTAAACACAAGTGGCCTGATTTGCTGGAGCAAAGGTGTTCAAAGTGCAAATGATGTTATCAACTCGCACAATGCCCTTCCTTCAATAAGGACTGACATGTATTGGATGGTTAGGGAACAATGGATACTGTGTGATGTGTTCCCCCTCCTTCCTCCATCTCATCTCTTCATAATAAGTGTCGTGCTACAGCAGCCGCAGGGAATGCACATTAATGCGTTTCCAATTTTGAGGACTAGTTACATTCAGCAGCAAAAACAGACAAACCGAGGGAGACACAAGGAACTGCAGATGCTGGAATATTGCGTCAAACACAAAGTACAGGAGTAACTCCATGGGTCAGGAAGCATCTCTGGAGGACATAGAGAGGCAATGTTTCAGGTCAGGCCACATCTTCAGTAGGGAGGGAAACCTGGATGAGAAGTGGAGGTGAACAACCGCCTGATATTGGTGAGCGGCGTTTTGATGGATAAGTGGATAAAGGTTAGAGATGAAAAAGATGGGGGGGGGGGGGGGGGGGGGGGGGGAGGAGGGGGGGGAGGGGAAACGTTGCCTATTTCCGCTCCAAAGATGCTGCAGCACCCGCTGAGTTTCTCCAGCATTTTTGTGCACCTTCGATTTTCCAGCATCTGCAGTTCCTTCTTAAACATAATATATTTACAACTATTTTTCAGATGCTGTGCTCTCTTAATTATAGTTTTATCCTGATAAAATTAAATCACAATTTGCAAATGTCACTGTTCTGCCAAACCATTGACGGGAGTCCCTTGTAAATGTGTGTTTTGTTTTAGAATATGCATGGAATTTTTAGATTAGTTTGGAGATACAGCACGGAAACAGGCCCTTTGGCCCTCCGAGTCCACGCCGACTTATGATCCCTGCACATTAACACGATCCTACACACACACTAGGGGCAATTTACATTTATTATAAGCCAATTAACCTACAAACCTGTACGTCTTTGGAGTGTGGGAGGAAGCCAAAACCTCGGAGATAATTCTGCACAGACAAGCACTGGTAGCCAGGATGGAACCTGGGTCTCTGGCACTGTAAGGCAGCAACTCTACCACTGAGCCACCCTGTTTGAATCTTGTTCAAAATGCCCCGTTTAAACTCATCATTTTATATGCAACTGAGACCACTTCATGAGAAAATTGTGCACGTTATTTGTTAAAATGATGAATTCCCGCCTTGATGTTCACCTTCATGCTATGAATATTAATTTTACTGGAAAACTGATGAACTGACTGGAAAATATCAGCAAAAGCACAATGGAAATATTAAATAATTCCATGAAGGAGTTAGGTGAAAGGCTTGAAAATTATTTTATCCACCCCCGCTAACGCAACCCGCCCACTCCTTGCCTGGGCATTGAAAAGGTAGAATGAAGTGGAAATATGTGCTGAGGATAGACACAAAATGCTGGAGTAACTCAGTAGGAGAGGCAGCATCTCTGGAGAGAAGGAATGGGTGACCTTTCGGGTCGAGACCCTTTTTATATGTGCTCCCTGGTTGCATAAGTCAATTTAATGTGGGGAATAGACGTACAAGGGAGGCAGGGGAAGGGAAAGAGACTTCCTCTGGGTGCAATGCAGCGATAGAACAAATCAGAATCTGCCTACTGTACCCATCAAAAGGGTGCAAGAGTAGTTGGCCGCTGACTGGTCTAGTGTTGGCCATTGTGCCTAATGGTTTAAACCTCAGGCAGCTCAATTTCTGAGTGATTACACAGTGTGGAAGCAGGAGTGGGGAAAGAAAGAGAATGTGAGACTTCATGTAAAGGCTACCGAGACAACTGGATAGACATGCTTAACATGGAAGTTGATCATTGTATGGCGTCCAATCTGGTCAACGGCACACCATTGTTGGTTTAGCACTAATCACAGCATTGCTACCCTATCATGCACCTTCCCTCCTCCAGTATTCTCCCTTCCTCTACTACTCCCTCTCCCCCACCCCCATTCCCTCCCTCCCACTGCTCCCCTCCCCCCCCCTCCCCCCCCCACCACCCTCCTCACCCCTCTCCTCACACTCACCACCCCCACCCACCCCCCCCCCCCCCCCACACCCCCTCCCCCCCCCCACCCCACTCCCCACTCTCTTCCCCCACACCCCACTGCTCTGCTCCCCCACCCCTCCTCCCCTCCACCACACCCCCCCACCACTCCCCCCCCCCCCCCACCCCACCCTCCTTCACATACCTCCCCTTCCCCACACCCCTTCCCACCCCCACTAGAGATACAGTAGGGAAACAGGCCCTTCGGCCCATTGAGTCCATGTCAACCAGTGATCCCCACACACTAATACTATCCTACACACACTAGGGACAATGTTTTCAATTTTACCAAACCTGTGCATCTGTGGAATGTGGGAGGAATCCTGAGCTCACAGAGAAAACTCACGCAGGTCACGGGGAGAATGTACAAACTCCGTACAAACAGCAGCCATGACCAGGGTTGAACACAGGTCACTGTCGATGTAAGGCACCAACTATACTGCTGTGCCACTGTGCCACCCTATTTTCTATCAGCTATCTTCTATTCAGACTTCTGATTTCCTTGTCCATCAGGAGGATGCAAAATAAGGGCTCAAATGAAAGAAGAGGAGGGAATATCATCGATCACTGAACATCATGAGCAGAGCCGCTAAGTTATTTCATTAAAAGATCTCATCTGAAGAGTTCCTTGATTTACACTTTGTCACATGGTATGGAGATGTGTTCTCCTAGTTTTCAATATATTTACATGTGAGGAAGATTTAATCAATGCATGCTGCTGGCAGATGTGGGCTCCCTGTCGAGGATGCTTTTCTGTTACAGTAGCTCAAAGGCCTCCTTCATTTCAAGACTGACAGCAATTTATTTGAAATAGCTTGAATTTGCACCAGTCAAAAAATGCTCGCTGCATTCCTTTCTGGTGTGTTTTAAAACCATTCCAGTTCACCTAGAGAATGCGCTGTGACTTTGGAATGGTTTATTGCATTGAATCATAAGCAGTGAATTTATCTCATTTATGTGCAAGCTTACCCATTACAAAATAAATCTTGCAGAGAAGGGACTGATTTACTTGCTTGCTGTGCTTAGATGCTTTGGCACTGATGCGATGCTGATATTTGTGACTGGATTTGCTGAAAATCTCAGTCTCCTGAGGATGCGTGAGTAATTCTTTGTTTAATTTACAAAGTCGTTTGTGGCAATATATATTGCAGCGATTGGTTGAAGGGGGGACTCAGGAAATGATGGCAATGTCTAATTCAGTATTGCAGATTCTTTCTTCTACTGATTAGGCTTTTGATTTTATTGTATGTATTAAAAATCCACGAATGGGCAGTTATGGCTGAATTACTGTGTCGTTTTGATTCTCGAAAAAAAAGAGTCCTTAGAAAAACATTAAATTGCCAAATGATTTTAACTAATTAAATAAACTCAAGTATATGCAAGTTAAGGGCTCCTTATTTCTGAATCTTTCAGTTCAATTAATCAGCTACATCTCAGGACCTGATATGTACTTTATACGTGATAGCTGGGACTCAAACATCTTACCACATTTCCAAATAAATCCCTAATCCCGTGGTGTATCACAGTAAAATTAATTTGTTTGAAAGGTGGATGATACCTCTGTTTGTCTGCCACATTGTTCCAGCATCATAAATAGAAGCAATGATATTCCAGCACATACCATCCAGCCCTTGACATTTCTCATTATCAATGGGGATTCATAGACATTTCGCAGCCTACTCAACAATGTCCAGCTTGTAAAATTGTTTACATGTGCTACTTTCATACGGAGGCATTTGGAACATTTTATCATTGAATTAAATAAATGCAGATGTCAGGGCTGGGCCAATTGTGGGAACATTGGATTTAGCTGGGAGGCAGTGCATCTGACAAGTACATGACAGTGGTGAAATCATTGGCCAAAGTCAGCATGGATTTATGAAAGGTAAATCATGTCAGACAAATCTTATAGAATTTTTCGAGGATGTAACTAGTAGTAACTAGTGGATAAGGGACAACCAGTGGATGTGTTATATCTGGACTTTCAGAAGGCTTTTGACAAGGTCCCACATAAGAGATTAGTATATAAACTTAAAGCACACGGCATTGGGGGTTCAGTATTGATGTGGATAGAGAACTGGCTGGCAGACAGGAAGCAAAGAGTAGGAGTAAATGGGTCCTTTTCACAATGGCAGGCTGTGACTAATGGGGTACCGCAAGGCTCAATGCTGGGACCCCAGCTATTTACAATATATAATAATGATTTGGACGAGGGAATTGAATGCCACATCGCCAAGTTTGCGGATGACACGAAGCTGGGGGCAGTGTTAGCTGTGAGGAGGATGCTAGGAGGCTGCAAGGTGACTTGGATAGGCTGGGTGAGTGGGCAAATGCATGGCAGATGCAGTATAATGTGGATAAATGTGAGGTTATCCACTTTGGTGGCAAAAACAGAAAAGTAGACTATTATCTGAATGGTGGCCGATTAGAAAAAGGGGAGATGCAACGAGATTCTGGTGTCATGGTACACCTGTCATTGAAAGTAGGCATGCAGGTGCAGCAGGCAGTGAAGAAAGTAAATGGTATGTTAGCATTCATAGCAAAAGGATTTGAGTAGAGGAGCAGGGAGGTTCTACTGCAGTTGTACAGGGTCTTGGTGAGACCACACCTGAAGTATTGCGTACAGTTTTGGTCTCCTAATCTGAGGAAAGACATTCTTGCCATATTGGGAGTACAGAGAAGGTTCACCAGACTGATTCCTGGGATGTCAGGACTTTCATATGAAGAAAGACTGGATAGAGTTGGCTTGTACTCGCAAGAATTTAGAAGATTGAAGGGGATCTTATAGAAACTTACAAAATTCTTAAGGGGTTGGACAAGCTAGATACAGGAAGATTGTTCCCGATGTTGGGGAAGTCCAGAACAAGGGGTCACAGTTTAAGGATAAGGGGGAAATCTTTTAGGACCGAGATGAGGAAAACATTTTTCACACAGAGAGTGGTGAATCTCTGGAATTCTCTGCCACAGAAGGTAGTTGAGGCCAGTTCATTGGCTATATTTAAGAGGGAGTTAGATGTGGCCCTTGTGGCTAAAGGGATCAGGGGGTATGGAGAGAATGCAAGTATAGGATACTGAGTTGGATGATCAGCCATGATCATATCGAATGGCGGTGCAGGCTCGAAGGGCCGAATGGCCTACTCCTGCACCTATTTTCTATGTTTCTATGACAGCATAGTTTGGAAAGTTGCATTTTAAAAATTGATTTTCTGAAGATATGGCTTTATTCTGGATCATTTATTCAACCAATGACTTTTATGGTCTATGAAACCACATTGTAGAAATATGAATCAAGATTGAAAATGTTAAGATCCACATGGACATTGATTTCAACTGCAATACTAACACCACCTCCAAGGGAGTCATAGAGTCATGTGTCATAGAAACAGGCCCTTCAGCCCAACACATCCGTGATGACTATCACATACTATCTATACTAATCCCTTTTTTACCACTCGGCCCATCGCTACACACTTTGGCAATTCAAGTGCGAGGCAATCTCATTGCTTCTTTAGGATGGAATCAGCTGGTTCATTGTAGGAAATACACGGGGCAATTTCTACAATGGTATTTGAGAAACGTAAACCTGAATGACAAGCTACCAATGTGCTACAACTTCAGACAAGGCCTTTGTTTTGCAATAAGGCTTGTTTTACAGAATTATAGAATGCCACAGCAGAGAAGGAGACTACTGGGGCCATCATGCCTGTGCTGGCACTGTGAAGGAACTATCCAATTAGTCAAACAGCACTGCACTCTCCCTGCAGCTCTGCAAATCTTTCCTTTACACCCAATTAATTCTCAAAAGTTAGAACTAAGTTTGTTTCCACCATTTCAGGCAGTTCGTTCCTCATCAGTAGGTGAAAGGAAGGATTATTTTCATGCATTATTAAGTCCAGTCAATTGATCATGTTTGGCTCAGATGCAAATTACTGCACTTACATGCTGTCAGTGGGTTGTTTGAGCAGATTGGCCCTCATTACTCCAGTTTGCCCTGACTGGTAATGTGCCTGAACTGGCCAATCCTGTGGCCTTGAAGCTCACACACACACACCTGACGTGGGTGCCCAGCTGACAGTGAGTGAGGCCTTTTGCAGTGCAGGAGATTTCTGACTGTGAGCGCTTGAGAGGCATTTGGAGCTGGTTAACAACTTCCCTTGGGGCTGAAGTCACTACTGATTCAATTTCAGGGGAATCCATTGGTCCCAAGCTTGCTTGGCAGAGAGTGAAAGTCAGAAACATTTTTTGTCTTTTTTATGGACTCATAAAGTCTTAGATTCATACAGTGTGGAAACAGGCCCTTCAGTCCAATTTGCCCAACTTGTCAACCATCAAATCTAGTCCCACCTGCCTGCATTTGGCCCATATCCCTCTAAACCTGTCCTATCCATGTACCTGTCTAACTGTTTCTTAAACTTTACGATAGTCCCAGCCTCAACTACCTCCTCTGTACTGCCTTGTCCATACACCCACCACCCTTTGTGGCAGGCACGGAAATCTTTATCAAAACATGTGGGGGACACAATTTCTTGGCGGCCACACGCGCGCACACACACGCACACGTGCGTGCATGCGCGCACACATGAGGCTTCGGCCGTGGGCCATGTGGACGGTAACATCGGGAGCTGACCTGGTTGGTGACCAACTCCGAACTCCAGCAACAGCAGCTTAGTTTGCCCCAAATCATGGGGGCTTGAATCGGCCCGTTCGCGGGGTCTTTCATCGCCCGGCAGGGGCTTCAACATCGGGAGCCTCGATCACCTCGATGCAGCAGTTTGATTTCAATCTGCACCGGGCGTTGAAAGGCCGATTCAGCCCTTAGAAAGCGTCTGATAAAGCCCGGATTACAAAACATGGGTGGGGGATTGTCCCCACCTCTCAGGTCAGGGAGGGGGGGGGGGGGGGGTGAGGGGGGGGGGGGGGAGCTTCCCTCCTCTCCCCAACAGGATTTCTACCTGCTTTGTGTGAAAAAGTCACCACTCAGGTTCGTATTTTCGGGTATTTATTAAAGAATTAACAAATAAATAAATTAAAATAAATTAAAATTAATAAATATGCAAAACACCAGGAAACAATTAAAAATATTTAAATACATAATTTTAAATACTTGATTTAGTTAAAATAAAATTGATCTAAATACTGTGAAGCCTCTGGATATTGCATTCTTCCACAAGACTCCAGTGTTAGTGTACTGCACTCCCAAGAGCAGTGGAATTGATGGAATGGATGGAATAGAAGGGGACACTTCATTGACATGTGACAAGGCACAGTGAAATTCTTGGCTTGCAAACCCAAGACATGCACACAGTCACCACAGACAAAGTTAGAAAGTACTCCATGCCGGGTACTTACATTTTTGTCTTTATATGCTTACAAAAGTTAGGAACATTCCATGAGATAGACCTTAATTAGTGCCAAATAATGAATGTTTGTAAATATACAGATTCATGTTATAGGAGCAGAATTAGGCCATTCAGCCTGTCAAGTCTACTCCGCCATTCAATCATGGCTGATCTATCTTTCCCTCTCAACCCCATTCTCCTGCCTTCTGCCCATAACCCCTGACACCCATACTAATCAAAAATCTGTCAATCTCCACCTTAAAATATCCATGAATGGCCTCCACAGCCTTCTGTGGCAATGAATTCCTCAGATGCACCACCTTCTGCCTAAATAAATGTCTCCTTATCACTTTCTAAAGGTATGTCCTTTTATTCTGAGGCTGTGCCTCTCGTCCTAGACCCTCCCACAAGTGAAAACATCTTCGCCACATCCAATCTATCTAGGCCAGGGGTGGGGGACCTTTACATGTTGGAATGCCGCATTTAGTTAGCTGTAATCTAATAAGGCCGCATCCAAGAAACTTCAATTGGATATACTTCAAAATGTACATTATTTTGTAAAAATCTAACTACTATGTACTAACTACAAGAACATGAAAACATTTTGTTAATTCTAAAGTTAACTAACCTATTAAATTACTTTGTTGTGACTGCTTTTTGTGGGAAAGCATTTGAATATATGGTTGCAACATGGAGGTACGCAGTTTCAGCTGATCTTCTAGATGGGTATCCGTCATTTGTGACCTTAGGGGCGTCTTGGCTTGGGTTAGGTAGGGGCATGTAGATTCGCAGCAATAAGTGGTTGAAAAGCAAGAAAGCATTTTTCGTGCATGTTGCCGAAGACGTGGAGATTCTATTGCATTTTTCCATATTTCAATCAGATCTTTCGTTAAAATGTCATCTTCTGAGAGCTCAATCAATTCCATTTGTAGTTCTTTAGGAGCCTTGAAGACATCAACTAGGTGAGGTTGAAAGAACCCAAGCAGGCCCTGCAAATATATAGCCATTCTCCATGTTGTGACATATTTTAATTGGCCAATTACAAAATTTGGATTCATTCAAAAGGCCGCACTTAATGGCCTAGAAGGCCGCAGGTTCCCCACCCCTGATCTAGGCCTTTCACTATTTGGTAAGTTTCAATCAGGTCACTCATCATTCATTAGTGGTTGAAAAACTTTAAAAGTATCAATTTACAAAGATATTCTGGGTTTTTTTCCTGTATCATTTTATATCTCTCTCTCTGTCTGTCTGTCTGTCTGTCTGTCTCTGTCTGTCTGTCTGTCTGTCTGTCTGTCTGTCTGTCTGTCTGTCTGTCTGTCTGTCTGTCTGTCTGTCTGTCTGTCTGTCTGTCTCTGTCTGTCTGTCTGTCTGTCTGTCTGTCTCGTCTCTCTCTGTCTGTCTGTCTGTCTGTGTGTCTGTCTGTCTGTCTGTCTGTCTGTCTGTCTGTCTGTCTGTCTGTCTGTCTGTCTCTGTCTGTCTGTCTGTCTGTCTGTCTGTCTGTCTGTCGGTCTCTCTCTCCCTCTCCCTCCCTCTCTCTCCCCCCCCCCCCCTCCCCCCCCCCCCCCCCCCCCCCCCCCCCCCCCCCCCCCCCCCCCCCTGTACAGGACTTGGTACAGCAATAATTCTGCCATAATTCAGGTGCCTCCTCAGTTTAGTTTAGTTTAGTTTAGAGATACAGCATGGAAACAGGCCCTTAGGCCCACCGTGTCCGTGGCAACCAGCAACCATCCTGTACACTAGCATTGCGCTGCACACCAGGGACAACTTACAATGTTTATCCGAAGCCCAATTAACCTACAAACCTGTACGTCTTTATAGTTTGGGAGGAAACCGGAGCACCCAGGGAACACTCACGCGGTCACAAGGAAGAACGTACAAACTCCATACAGACGGCACCCGTAATCAGGATCGAACCTGGGACCCTGGCGCTGTAAGGCAGCACCGTGCCACCGGAAGTCTGTCATGATTTTTTTTACCTTGGATAAGGAAATTTAATTGCCACCTTTGTTCACACAGATATTTGTCCATGGTACAGGGTGCAATACTTCTTTTGGATTTGTAACAACTGCACATTCCAGAGAAAGTCTGCATGCAAATGTTAAGTATTGATTGACCACTGAGTACAGAATTCAAACCATTCTTTTATAGATCTGTAATTGTTATATGGTTATAGTTAAAATGCCAGAACTATAATAGAGCTTAAAATCTCAGCAAATCTCCCCACACAAACGAGCAACTGATAACTTAAAGCATTCATATTTTTAACAACCATACAAACTCCTCTTGTAGTTTGACTGCCGTTTTGCTTTGCTCTCTGCTTCATGGCTTTATATATCATTGTGCCCAGCGGTGCAGACTTTGGACTTCTCTCCAGGTCTGTCTGCAACCCTGGGAAAGTACAACCTTCATCCTGAAGTTGCAGTGCTGTTGATTGAAGGCTATCAGGGAAACAAATTCAAGAGCCGCTACTGTGAGTGCACCTTACATAGTTAGGAGCTGAAATGTTGACAATGCGAATGTAGATTTGCACACTCAGGTTCACCGAGGGCACCAGGAACTGCACCACATAAAACATTGAACATGCTGGGCCATTTGCACACAGACTCCTGCAGCGCATGAATGTGGCTGTTAATATTCAAGGCCATGCTTGCTGGTAATGGACCAGCATATGTGATGTGAGTCCGGTCGCTAAAGCTGCAAATAGAAATATGCGCTATGATCTGTCCTCACATGTATTCCACCCTCAGGTATTCCAGAGCAAAAAAGGAGAAAGGAAAAATGTTTTCTTTTTAGAAAGCTTTGTAGTGTTGTTTTACCACACTGATAATATATTGTATTATACCACCCTCAGAGAGTATTCCAGAACTCTGCAAAAAGGCCAGTTAATTGGATATTTAAGGAAAAGATGTGGCCCTTGTGGCATTTTTAAAAAGAGTTTACTGAGTTGGATGTTTAGTGAAGTAGTACTGAATGGCCTACTAACCTAATTTCTATGTTTATGTTTACGTATTGCAAGTCTCACAATGGAGAACATGGATGCATTTCTTTCACTGATCGGCGATAAATAGCTCATGCATCATTAGTTCAAACTTAAGATAGACACAAAAAGCTGGAGTAACTCAGCAGGACAGGCAGCATCTCTGGAGAGAAGGAATGGGTGTCATTTCAGGTCGAGGCCCTTCTTCAGACTAGCCTTTTCGGGTCGATACCCTTGTTCAGATTGAAGAAGGGCCTCGACCCGAAATGCCACCCATTCCTTCTCTCTGGAGATGCTGCCTATCGCGCTGAGTTACTCCAGCTTTTTGTGTCTATCTTCGGTTAAAACCAGCATCTTCCTTCCTACACCAGTTCCTTCCTGTACATTAGTTCAAACCATGTATACATTTAAGAAGAAGCTAGATCATTATATATGAAGAGAGGAATGGAAATAAATGCTGACAGGGTAGGATGTGGTCGGGAGGACTTTGCACATGTGGAGACGAACCGTCCATTCTGACCATTTGGCCAAATTTATTGTGCTTTAGATTTTTGGTATTTCAATACGTCTTATCAATAGAGTTGATTTTTATAAGCAGGACAAGCCACATTGTCAAAAAAAAAACAAATATTTATTTGGCTATTATTGCAGTCAGATGCAACAATAGCATGACTGTTCTCATAGTGTTCATCCCTGTTGAAATGTCAATGCAGTATCTGATTGTATATACTGTGTGTTGTTACACAGGTGCTGCAGTGCAGCACAAAGGGAGCGTGCACACACTGGTAAAGATATCAAACCATCTGCCGTATCAAAATTAATTTTATGAATATAAATGCGAATTATAGATGAAATTGAAGATTCTGACAGCTTCAATACACGGAGTTCCAGCTTGTTTATGGAAGGGAAGGGCTTTCAGTATGCGGAAATCTGGAAAGGTGAGACACCAACAAGAAATGTACTTAACATTCAAACTGTGTGCATTCTATTCTGCTAATGATATTGAACGTCAGTGGAGCAGTACATTGGCAGGAGGATGTTTGCCGTGCATACCTAGTACTGGTGCAGGATCACTAAAGCTGCACTCCTGTCTGCCGGCCAGGGATTTTGAAAGAAGTGCTGGGGAAATATCAATACCAGCAGTAACAGCCTCCTGTGTCTCAGCTGGTAAATTAACTATCTAGAGTGCAACTGATCAACACCAATAAGGCCACCCAGGTTTGATCTTTCATTTGTGACGAGCTTGCTTACTCGTATTATTTCGCTGCGGTATTTTCAAGACCAACATTTATTGCCCACCTTTAATTATATTTGCAGCTTTTAAAATGTAGACGTTTTAATACAGATGAATATCTTGCTAGGCCATGTAAAAGGACAGTTAAGAGTCGAGTGCATTGATGAGTCTGAAGTTATATTTAGGCCAGATCGGGTAAGGCCAGCAGTGTCTGAAGGCCACTGTGAACAGGCTTGTATGAGCACCGGGTAATTTCATGGTTAACATAACCTACTCAAGCATTGTCTTTTAATTAATGGATCATTTAATTATATTTAAATTGCCCAGCGCCTGTGATATGGCTTGAACTCTCACCATTACTAACCCAATAACTTCTTGTGACACCATTCCATTCCATTAATCATAGCAATGGCAGCTGACAAGATATCGTTGCAGCAAGTAAAATATCCGAGCGTACTTCACAAGAATGTTTGCGGGCAAAACCTGACACCAAGCCACTTGAGGGTACGTGGCCAAAAGCTTAAGCAAAAATATGTCTTGAGGAGTGACCTCAGTAGAGATGTGGAGCCATTAATGGCGTTCTAGATCAAGAAAATCAGGAATACTCATGGTTAGAACTTAAGGGTGGAAAAGACCTTCATGGGTTATAAAAATAGACACAAAGTGCTGGAGTAACTCAGTGGGTCAGGCAGCATCTCTGGAGAACATGATTAGGTGACATCTCAAGTCAGGACAGTCATCTTCAGCCTGTTTCTAGTGGGGGTGGAGCAGGGGAGAGAAGGAAGTGGATGGAGGTGAGGGGCAGATGGTTGCACACTAGCCAGAGGTGAAAAGACAAAAAGTTCGAGACAGGATAGAAGAGGTGAGAAATGTGAACCCAGTGGAAGAAATATAGGTGGGAGGAGAGAATTGGATGCAAGTCCAGTAGTGGCTCAGGGAAGAGAGGAGGAACAAAAAGAAAAAAACTCCAGACCAACAACCATTATGGGAATCTTGCTTATGGACAGGATCAGTTCAAGGACAAACAGGATTACAGGGTTATGACTAGCCTGGGCCAATGGCTATGTAGAAGAATGAAGCCAGAGCATTGTAAATGAATTGGAATGAAGTTGCGGTGGAACTAGAGGCAGTGGCTTTGGCCTTTCATTACTTGGCTGGAAAAAAAACGTTAGCCCTGAGAGAGTGATCAGGGGGTCAGGAGATGATGGTGAGCTGGGGCAGTATGTAGTCAATGTTTCATCTATCCTGGTTTCAAATGACGCTTTCATGGACCTCACATAGATGTGACAAAGGAGAGGTATAGGATAAATAAAGTGTATCTTCTTCTTGCGTATGGCGTGCACAGCCCAAAGTTGTAGGACAACTTGTTCTGTTTGATCTTATTTGATTGTGCACACCAGGTTGATTGCATTCATCGAAACAGGGCGGACCACGTGAAGGTTGCAATCTCAAACCCCACAGGGTCTGATTCTGCAATAGTTTCTCCCAAAAGACAATAAGTTGTTGTTTTAGAAGGAACTGCAGATGCTGGAAAATCGAAGGTACAGAAAAAAGCTGGAGAAACTCAGCGGGTGCAGCAGCATCTATGGAGCGAAGGAAAAAGGCAACGTTTCGGGACGAAACGTTGCCTTTTTCCTTCGCTCCATAGATGCTGCTGCACCCGCTGAGTTTCTCCAGCTTTTTTCTGTACCTACGATAAGCTGTTGCCCTGGTATAATCTACCGAATATCTCGTCGAAAAACTCTCCACTGCAATTAACATTAAGCACACTATAGTTATGGCAGCGTGGTGATTATATTCTTGAACTAATTTACAGAGAACTCGATATTTGATGTGAAGACACAAGTTTAAATCATACCACAACAGCTGGGGAATTAAAATTCAAGTAATTAAATCTGAAATGAATAATACTCCTGAATGTACCGGATGGTCATAAAAACCCATATGGTTCACTAATGCCCTTGCAGCAAGAAAATCTGTCATCCTTAACACACGCCGATGTCTACAGGTGATCTGCACAGTGTGATCGAATCTTCAGTGCCCTTTGAATGGTAAGTAGGAATGGGTACATCTGCAATATCCCCAACCAAGACGGATAAAACCAAATAGGACATTTTAGCATTGAATGCCAAACAGTATTTGCTTTGCTGTTGAGTGTATAGCAATTACATTCACCTTTCAGTAGCATGGTAGACGGGAGAGGCTGGTCAAGATGATAAACACACAGAAATCATAACTGATTGGGCCGCCTTTGGCATTCCTAATGCTCAGCAAAAACCTTCATCGAAAAGCCCGGTCCCACTGTACGAGTTCATTCAAAGCGCTCTCCCGAGTTTGCCCTGATTCGAACTCGGGGAATTACGGTAATGGCCGTTCGTCGGTACACGGGGCTCTCGTGGACATTTTTCAACATGTTGAAAAATCTTCACGGGTCTTCCCGAGCTTACCTGCCGTTAGCAAGTCTTCCAGAGTACTTGCCGTTAGCGTTACGAGCCGCTAAGAGACGTCCCCGAGCTGCGACGTACCTGCTGCATTCATTCTCCGTGCTTACCACGAGTTTGATTTTTTTTTTAAACTCGGGAGAGCTCTTGAATGAACTTGCATCGTGGGACAGGGCCATTAGTGCTAGCCTTCCCAAATGAATTTTCCAATTTACCAATTTATGAATTTACCAATTTTCCAGACTGGTTCAATCCACAGTCTGGAAAACTAAGACATTATTGGCCCTGTTATGGGACTGTCATTCATAAAATCATTAGATAATCAGACATACGAGAAGAAAGATCATAAGGATTACCTGACAAGGATTAGATTAGAAAAATAATGTGTATCAAAAATATGAAAGCATTGAAGTATGTACAGAGGGGTAAATATAAAAAGGGGTTAAAAAAACTCATGGAAATCTGTTGCCCCATGATGTGAACCAGATACATCAACAAGGCTGCAGGTTCACTGTGCCCCGATGAGGCAAATACTGGATGTTTGACGCAATCTTCCATGGGTGTCCATATTTCTCAAAGCATGATGCATAGTTGCCTGTGTAGGAAAGAACTGCAGATACTGGTTTACACCGAAGATAGACACAAATGCTGGAGCAACTCAGCGGGAAGGGCAGCATCTCTGGGAGAAGGAATGGGTGGCATTTCAGGTCGAGACCCTTTTTCAGACTGAACCCGACCCCACCCGAAACGTCACCCATTCAGAATGAAGAAAGGTCTTGACCTGAAACATCACCCATTCCTTCTCTCCAGAGATGCTGCTGAATGACTACAGGAATGTGTGTCTATACATAGCTGCATTTTCAGAATTAATTGAATTCACCAGTGCATTTAAATGTACTTTGCCAAGATGGCAGCCTGTGTGTTATTTCAACTTTTTTGTCATTTTTATTGTGTCTAAAATGCATGTTTTAATGTTTCCTGGTATGTTTTATGTGGGGGGTGGGGGAATAGGGGGAAACCGTTTTCAGTCACTTTCCTCGACAGAGACGTGATTTCTATCCATGTCGCATCTCCGTCCCCGCTGCGGCCTAACAACTGGATTGGTGCGGACTTTCCTGGAGACCGGCCCGGAGCTTCAAGCCGCAGGGGCGGTGCGGACTTATCATCGCAGAGCGGGCGATCCTTTGCCGGGGATCGCTGTGGAAGTGCTCTGACCGTAGAACCTGTGGACTTTAAACATCGTGAAGTCTCCGGTAACAAGCGGTCGACTCGGGAGCTCCATGCTGCGGAATGTTCTGATCCGTCCCGATACCTGAGTTTCGATCATCCTGACGAGAGGGCTTGAAACAGCAGACCGTCGGCAACGGCCCCGTTCAATGGCCCTGACCACGGGTGAACAAAGAGGAAGATGACTGAACTTTATTGCCTTCCATCACAGCGAGGAAACATTGATTCCACTGTGGTGGATGTTTATGTTAAATTTATTGTGTATTGCATTCTCTTGACTTGTATGGCCATATAGTAACTCAATATCACTTGTACCTTAATTAGTGCATGAGACAATAAATGTGAACTCGAACTTGAACTAATTATTTTAAATCTAATTTGAATACACACTTTTTAAACATTTTATTTGTCTGTGATATTAAGTTTTAATAGTTTGAATAGTTTTGAAAGTTTGTGGGTGTTTGTAACATCGACCAGCTTTTCTGCCTGAGGGGGAACTAAATCCATAACTTTCTCATTTGGGGAAAAGTGATAACAACTGATCCAAAATGGTATCACTGAGGAATTACAAGACTACGAGGAATAACAACAGTCTCTCTTATTCGAATCTCATGGTACATATACTTTAATTCACTTGGCTATCATCAGTTGATTGCCTATTCATAGGTTGGCAGCAAGTTTGCATATAAAGTTGCAATAAACACATGGCACTTGAAGGTCACTATTTTTCAGGTCCATCCTGATTTATACAACAAATAGTTCATCTGTTTTAAGTTTAACATTTTTAATCTATCTATGTTTGATATCTGAAGGCCTGTTTGAAATTGTAAACTCTGGTTTGATTTTAAACTATCTCATATTCTCTGGCAATTCTTTCCATATATGCACAATCCTCTGTGCGGAAAAGTTGCCCCTCAGGTTCTTAAAGTTTTCACCTCTCACCTTAAACTTATGACCTCTCGGTCTTGATTCTTCAACCCTGGGTGAAAGACTCAGTATATTCATTCTATCTATGCCCCTCCTGATTTTATACACCTCTATATAAGATCACCTCTTAATCTCCTCTGCTCAATGGAATGATGCCCTAACCTGTCCAACCTCTCCCTGTAACGCAAGCCTTCAGCTCTTGACAACATCCTCGTAAATCTCTTCTGCACTTTTTCCAGTCTAACGGCATCTTTCCTATGGCAGGGTGACCAAAACTGACCCCAATATTGCAGGTGCGGCCTTACTAACGTCTTGTACAACTGTAAAAACTTGTATGTGTAAGAAGGAACTGCAGATGCTGGTTTAAACCGAAGATAGATACATAAAGCTGGAGT
Organism: Leucoraja erinaceus; assembly: GCF_028641065.1. NCBI lineage: Eukaryota > Metazoa > Chordata > Chondrichthyes > Rajiformes > Rajidae > Leucoraja > Leucoraja erinaceus. Next base: position 4,296,205 of record NC_073399.1, on the reverse strand, counting down.
AACTCAGCGAGACAGGCAGCATCTCTGGAGAGAAGGAATGGGTGACGTTTTGGGTCGAGATCCTTCTATATTCAATGCCCTTATTGATGAAGTTGATGAACTACCCTAAATATTTATTCCCTAAATATTTATTGTCCTGCATAAAATGTACTGCAGTTACTCACCCAGGCTATTTTCACACAGAGTTGTGAGTCTGTGGAATTCTCTGCCTCAGAGGGCGGTGGAGGCCAGTTCTCTGGATACTTTCAAGAGAGAGCTGGATAGGGCTCTTACAGATAGCAGAGTCAGGGGATATGGGGAGAAGGCAGGAACGGGGTACTGATTGTGGATGATCAGCCATGATCACATTGAATGGCGGTGCTGGCTCGAATTGTCTATTGCCTATTGCTACACTACAGTACCTCTCAAATCCTCAATCAAGAGAAACAAGCAGTAGACCTACAGACCACCTACAGATTTCCCTTTAAGCCGCACAACATTGGAAACACTTCATGATAGGTAGATAAAAGTGCTGGAGAAACTCAGCGGGTGAGGCAGCATCTTTGGAGCGAAGGAAATAGGCAACGTTGCTGGCCAAAACCTTTCTTCCTTGTTGCCCACCCAGCCTATCTGTGACACTAATTTCATGTTCCTATCATGGTCTTAAGATGGATAAATGAAAATCTCTTTGGCATGTTAGTGTGTCTAAATCCTACTGCCTGTGACTCTCTTCATAAAACATTTTTGTAGCCATTTTTATTCTACCTTTGGAACACATTAAGACTGATGTTGAGTTTAGTATTGAGCCTCCTACTATAAGGCAAAGATTAGAGGTCCTCTGAGAGCCTCAATGGCCAATCTAAGAACACTTTAAGGACTTCACTGAATCACTGTCACTTGCTTTTCCTCTTCAATCACAATGGAAGCCTTAAAAATAACTTCTGAATCATAACACTGTATATTTTGTTTACTAATATTTCTCTGAGGCTCGTGAATGAATCTCACACACTGTGCCAATAATGTAGAGGGCCAGATGCTAATCTATAATTCAGATTGCTCGGAACCATCAGGTAACAGGCTGATTTCTCAGCTTTTTACAACTACAGTTCACATATATTTGTCATATATTGAAACTGTTCTGAGATGAGCAGCTTTGCTAACCAGAGAACAATTTAGCAGGCCAGTCAAAACTATGGTCACCCATGCAAAACAAGCCGACTTGCTTCTTCCTATACACTTCCAAATGCCACAAAATCAGAAGCAGAAGCTTGCCGATCATCTCATCTTCATATGAGGTTTCAGGCAGAGGGTGTTACAAGGATGACTGGCTCCTCATCCTCAAGACCAAAGGTTCAGAGGCTGTAAGAACAAGGAACATAGTCCACAGGCCACAGCTAACAATGGTCTTTCCTTTATCATCATTACCTGTTTGCATATCTTTCATTCATTAGTTCTCCATCTCTCTACATCACCATCTATATCTCTCATTTCCCTCTAACTCTCAGTCTGAAGAAGGGTCTCGACCTGAAACGTCACCTATTCCTTTTCTCCACAGATGCTGTCTGACCCACTGAGTTCCGCCAACTCTTTGTGACTATCTTTGTTTGACACCAGCATCTACAGTTCCTTCCCACACAATAGTCCAATTTCTATTTAGCATTCCTCTTTAGATTGAGTGGTTGAATTAAATTGGTGGCGCAGCAGTAGAGTTGCTGCCTTGCCGCACTAGAGAACAAAGGTTCGATCCTAACTACGGGTGCTGTCTTTGTGGAGTTTGTACGTTCTCCCCCTGACCTGCGTGGATTTTCTTTGGGAATCCAGATTCCTCCCACACTCCAAAGACGTACAGGTTTGTAGGTTAATTGGCTTGGTAATATTGTAAATTGTCCCTAGTGTGTGTAGGATAGTATTAGTGCATGGGGATCGCTGGCCAGCACGGACCTGTTTCCACACTGTATCTCTAAACTAAACTAAACTAAATTCTGGCAGTCTCAGGCTTCTAAACCATTTGAGATGAGGTAACTCAAGAAAGGATAAGATGGGCCAAAGGACCTGTTTCCACGCTGTTAGAGTCTATGACTGTGATAAAGACCAGAGGTCAAATCTGCATCCTCTGTGTTGTGTATGCCTTCGCCTTAACCAGCTCATTCTTGTAGTTTGTATCACAATAGGACCTTGCAAATGAACACCATTGAGTGGAGGCTCACAGATGGCTCACAGCAAACAGCGTATTCCTCTGACAATAGTAAAGCAGTGCATTGATGTTCAGTAATCTAGCAAGCATGGTATCTGGTGCTCTCCGGCTTGTTGCATTTCTATCGGACCGATCTGGAGGTGTGGAGTAAGCACGTGCATGCAGAGGTGATAATAATAATAATAATAATAATAATGTTTATTTATATAGCACTTTTCAACAAAACCAGTATTTGAACCAAAGTGCTTTACAGAGATTGATTAAGTTAATTGAACAGATCAAATGTCAATAAATCCATACAAAACAAAAAAGAGAAAAAGAAAAAAAAATTCAGTGTATATATTAATGTTCAAATTGGTTATGTTTTCAAATAGTTTTCACCTTCATTGGCTGAAAATGGTCCTTTTCTATGATTTACACATGATCAGTAAATGTGAATCTAATATGACAAATTGAAACTCAGCTGAGTTGTAATTCTGTTAAAACATATTTTCTAGCTCAAGTCATTTTGTGGCGTGGCAACTCGAAAGTCATGCATCATGGTGAAAGTGGAAATGTTGCCATTGGCAAGTAGCATTTTATTTTTTTAAAACAATATTTATTTCATAAAGGAAACTTTTTATCCATAATTATATAATCCCAATAGTCTACACTTAAATTATTAACATTCAGAGATATGGAGTGAAGTGGTTCAGAGACACGGAAATACAAGTGTTCGATGTTTGTCACTTCTATCCACTGTCAGATTGACCTGTATGGTCAAACATTTTGACTTTAGGGCAAGGTGGACATTTCACAGCATGGTTAAGACACTAAATTTAGTCTCTGCAATCTGGGCACACACCGACCTAGGCAAGATAAACGGAGGCTGTCTTCCGTCACGGATAGCTGTCATAAAACTAATTTGAGAGTTTCAGCCTTTTTCTGAATTAATAATATACGCAGCGACAATGAAAGTGGACAACATCGTCACTCAATGTTGACAAAGTTGCCCAATTGTGGGGGGGTGACAGCGCAGAGGATGGGGACTTGGACTACTTTAGCTCTGCTGGTTCTATGGAAGAGTGATCTGGCCTGTCCTATTCTCCTGCTCCTTCCCTATGTCTCATTTTTTATTTCCTCCAAATATTTTGTTCAGTTCCCTTAACAATTTGCCATTTATATCTGCTGCCACTACTACCCAGCAGTGCTTTCAAGTCAAGTCAAGTCAAGTCAAGTCAAGTCAGGTTTTATTCGTCACTTGCACATAAAGTGCAAGTGAAATGAATTTTCCAGCAGCGGTACAATAAAAGAACACACGATACACAATAAAAATTGAACACAAAACATCCACCACAATAATCTCTACCTACCGAGACAATTGCCTTTCCAAACCTCTTGAAAGCTCATAACCCAAATAACCCATTTGGTTGGTACCATTTTAAGTACCCTAGAGATTTATTTATTCCCCTCACCCTTGATGTACAGTGATTGTCCTGCGTAATAGGAATAAAGTGCACAACACGATGTTTTCACGATGGCAGGCTGGTGTGCGTAAGTGTTGGTGTGTCTGTAACCTTGGCCATTGGATAACCATGTCAAAGCACGGTGGTCTGGCAATTGAAACATTCTGATTGATGCTGATATCTACTTACTACTATTTGGACTGAGAGATTTGAATCATAATGCAGGGAAAACGCTAATGTTGGCAAGTGCATGTTTGGCTGCTCTTTCTGTGAGTAACTCCGATCAATTTCAACCAAACGCTTTTCGGAATTGATGAGTCGAGTAAATTAGACAGAGTTTTGCTAATTATCAAAACAAATCAATGGACTAATTATTCAAACCTGTCAGCAAACAGTTGCTGCTATTAACATTGTCAATTATCTCTGAAAGCTGGCTGCAAAGCTAACTCTCTCAGGCTGGCAGAGTGGTTCTTATACTAATCAGGTGCTGGAATTGTCCAAACTTGTTGCCTTATCGTGATCTGCTGACACATTGTAATGAGATTTGCTAAACTGCTCACAACAAACCAGTAGGGTGGATTAATGGTCTTTTTACTCAACCACCGAATCTATCCATTTCATCTAAATATTTCTTAAATGCTTGACAGTGTTCTTACAATAAAGTGCTCACAGATTAAATGTACAACACACTTGCGGAAAATTTATCTAGATGCAAATGGATTTAAAAGGGGTCGATCAGAAGCCGGCTATTGTACAGAAAGCAATTTGCATGGAAGTATTAAATTTGCAGTAATATGACAGTTTACAAGTGCTTAAGGAGCTTAGAGTATATTTACATTGCTAGTCCTTGGGATCTAGAGAAAATCAACATGTAAAATGGATATAAGTTGTTCTGATTTTGCATAAATTTCTCTTCAGGTGCACTTAATAGAAAAGTCTCTCCAGCGAGTTAATTGCAAATATCCTGAATGAAAACTATACATTGGACTGATGTAATTAGTTAAATAGTGTTGATCCTTTTTTGTATCTAATCATTCACAAAATATTACACATAAGAAAACTATCCATTACAAATTCAATGGGCAATTTTTCTCTCATTTGTTTTGCACCAAACCATTTGCGTACAGTATATTGTTATTCATGAGAACTATAGGGCCTGTTCCACTTGGGCATAAATTGCATGTCATACAGGTGGCGCGCGAAGATATTGTACATCCCAAAATCCTGAGGCACCGTGCGCGACCGCGCATCACTGCCTACGTCACCACGGACTATGCGCGCGTAATGTGCACCATTCACGGATCACGTGCGCGTCACTACCCGCGTGTTGTGCATCGTGACGCATAAATGATGTCACGTAAATTACGTGCAAATTACACCCAAGTCGGACAGGCCCTTAAAGCATTACTCACCATCATGAGTCGAGAAACATAATTAGAAGTAGGTCTCAAAGGCATTGGCATTCCTTATATTTCTATGACACATGGCATTAGTATTACATGGCAAATAATTTTTCTTTCTACAAAGACTTATTTCAGACTGAAATGTTGTCCGAATGCTACAAATGTCTCTATGACTTTGGGATGGGGCTTGGAATTGTTAAATTATTGTATTTTCTTTCTTTGTTTCCTATAGAATATATAGGATCAATATATTCCAATATAGAATCATGTCTGGGATAAAGAGGCATGATCTCTCCCCCTTCATCGCGTTATATCCACTTGATAACAATAGCATGAGAAAGCATGATGCCACCGGTGATCTGTTTTATGATCACAATCGGTCCTAAACTCCCCTGCTGCATTGGAGAGCATCGACCAACGGCACGTTCTCATATCTCACAACTGCTAGGTTTTACAACTGATGTAAGTGCCTCTTTGCAATGATTTTAACATTTATTTTTAAAAGAGATGAACCATAAACTTGAAAGTGTTGTTTTTGTACGTCCTTGCTAACTGCCTGTCTGTAGGGGTTGCTAATGAACTAGATGCAGTATGGCTGAGAATAAACTTTCAGCAAATATCGCTCGATATGTTTTGTCAAGATCATTTCTCTCATGGTCCGTTTTAAGGAAATTATTCTGCATTTTAAAAAAATATTTCAGGTAGACTAGCTGGGCACTATTTTTGTAGATGGGAATCAGATTAGACTGCAAACTCTTGTTGTTTCTAATTCAACATCCACTACTATTGGAATAAAATATTCATAATAATAGGGGCTGTAGAATAACCAGCAGATTCAAGCTGATTTGATGCAAACATAGTCGCTACAGAGATGGAGCTCAAGAATATTTTGCTGCCCTTCCTTCTGGTGAGCAATAATCACAAGTCATTGATGTGTAAGTTGAAATGTCCCCTTAAAACGTACTGGTTATGCTATTACACAGGCTGTTCAGCATAAACGAAGGTAGACACAAAATGCTGAAGTAATTCAATCTGAAGAAGGGTCTCAAACCAAAACATCACCAGAGATGCTGCCTGTCCCGCTGAGTTACTCCAGCATTTTGTGTCTATCTTTGATGTAAACCAGCATCTGCATTTCCTTCCTTGGCATAGACGAGTTGGGACAAAGAGTTTGTTTCCTTGCTATATGCCTCTATGACTCTAACCACATTCTGTGCTTTGTTTGGGCCAGTAGGGCAGAAAGTAAACTGATATTTCTGGAGCTACAATGAAATTCTTAAGAGGCTTAAAGTTTATTTTGAAGGTAGCGAGCCACTGAGTAAGCACAGGCAAAATGCTGAAGAGTAGAAGATCTGAAGCCCATGTGCCCATGAGGGGGTTACTCTGAAGAACTGATTCCCATGCAAATTCAGAAACAGGTAATGTTAGAAAAGTCTAAGTCTGATGTGCTAAGTATTAATGGTGAGGGAAGCCATTTGAAGAGTACACGTCGGGGTGGTGAGGTGGGAAAGAGCAGGGTCATGTTGTTTGGATCTTTGGGGCCTACACTGAAGGCTGTGAATGGCTCACATGAAGTGTGCAAGAAAATGTGCGTCTTAAAGGGAAATCTGTAGGTGGTCTGTAGGTCTACTGCTTGTTTCTCTTGATTGAGGATTTGAGAGGTACTGTAGTGTAGCAATAGGCAATAGACAATTCGAGCCAGCACCGCCATTCAATGTGATCATGGCTGATCATCCACAGTGTGCAAGGTTTATTAATTCAGGGTTTGTGGGTTTCATCGGTTGAGCCAGCATTTAAATGTCCAACCCTAATTGCTTTTCATGGATAGCGGAGAGCTTCTTCTTTCCTTGAGGTGTAGGTAGACCACAATGTTATTGGGAAAGGAGTTCCAGGATTCTGACCCAGTGATGGTGAAGTAACAGCAACGGATTCCAAATCAGGATGGTCAACTTACAGGAGGTGATGCTCCCTCCTTTTGCTGCTCCTGTTCTTCCATCTGGTAGAGAGTGTGGGTTTGCAAGGTACTGTCCAAGAAGTCTCGATGAGTTGCTGCGGTACATTTGAATAGGCTACTTGGAGTTTCTCATCAGCTTGCAAAGAGAGATCTCGCATTTGAATAGCCTTTCCTCTCATAACCACAAAAATACTTTACGAAATGTAGACTTTTTAATGTCAATTGTTAACGCTCTAACTGAAATTATTCTAGGAAAATTCTGCACACTTGTAGCAAGCATTCGGCAGTCCAGTCCAGCAATTCTTAAATAGTCGTCCATATATGTAGTTTCTCCAAAAATAACCAAGAATTCTAGTTATTGTTTGCAGGGACACAGAGAAGTGTTTAAATCCAAAATGGATATGAATCCAAACTGGCTAGAACAGATTAAACCAGTGCTAAGGTGAATACTTATTAAAAAGAAATCCAAGTGTTATTTGGGACACAGTTTATTCTACTGAAGTACAGAAAGCAGCTCGCTCTTTTGAATGTTTAAGAAGGAATTGCAGATGCTGGAAAATCGAAGGTAGACAAAAATGCTGGAGAAACTCAGCGGGTGCAGCAGCATCTATGGAGCCCGAAACATTGCCTATTTCCTCCGCTCCACAGATGCTGCTGCACCCGCTGAGTTTCTCCAGCTTTTTAGTCTGCCTTGGCTCTTTTGTCTGTCTTCTGCTAGCATTCCTATTGAATTGTGCCATCTTTATTTGCATTCTACTTCCCAGCGCTGCTCAGAGATGAAATTATATTTAATGATTTTCCATAACACCCACAGTGCAATATTGGTGTCGACAGCATTAGTGGTTAATGCTGTGTAGGAAGCACTTCATATATGAGGACAATCAACAGTGGGGAGCAAATTGGATTGTGATGCAATCAGAGTTCAGATGGTGTAAAGATTTATGCATTTTAATAAACTCCAGCACTCCATACCCATTCATGATGTGAACCTTGAATTATGAAGATAATTTTATGTATTTCTCTATTTCTTTGACCAATATTATTTCATCTCTGTGTCAATTAAGTAAAAGTCATTGTTTGAAATTTCAAATAAATTTGCATAAATAAATAATAATAGCATTTAACATAAATTAATGAGTTAATATTGATGGGAAAATACAAATGCATCAACATGTAGCAGTGGTAATTTCATTGAAGATTTTGGGGAGATGCCTTATAATTGATACTGAATGAGTGGAGTCATTAATAGATCTTCATACCATAGTCCAGACTCCAGCATATTCTTCTATGCCACACAAGCAACAATATATGTTTAAAAACTTCCAACTAGTTTGTCATCACAAGGGCTCAAGGTCAATTTCTTTTTCTAATTGATGCTTGGAAATAATTTCAATAACTGAAAATTGATCATCAACTGGACCATGCAATATTGTGTTGTGATATTAGTGAATAAGGGCGTGTAGCACAATTGCATAATATTGAAGTGACCTATAAGATTTGGATTGTTTTTAACTAGAATATTGAAGTTTTTGCAGTCTAGCTGTCTGCATGTAATCACTATGTTGAAGAAAGAATGGAAAGGCATCTGAAATTGGAAATGTCCTCAGGAGATGGTGACAGAATGTCAAGCTATTCCTCCCTACTCAACCCCACCCCCAACCAGTGCCAGCAGGGAACACAGCTTCTTTTGTTAATTGGTTTTTCAAAGCTGCAGATGATGAGACAAATAAGGTAATGCCTCAAGAACTCACTGAAGCTGCATTTGGCCGTAAATAACATCCTCTGTGCTGCACCAGAGAGCCAATAATAAATGGCCAATTAGAAACTGTTACGCTGTTAGTTTAATTCGACTTTTGTTTTCATTCATAGACTGAGGCCATCACGGGCACAGCCAGCATATATTACCCCTGACCAATTGCCTTTACACCAAGTGACCATTTCATTTCGAGAATCCTCTACCTTGCGATGGGTCTGGAGCCACATACAAGCCAAATCAGGTAGGAACGACAGATTTCTTCCCATCGGGGATCTTAGTCAGCCAGATGGGATTTTGTGATAATTGGTAGCTACATAGTTACCATAACTGCAACTGATTTGTATTTCAGATTTATTGACCTCAATAGAAGGAAATTGTAGAAGTTGATTACTATGCACAAATGTTGCAATATTATATACATTGCCAAGTATTATATATGCAGCCAAGCATGCATTTCTTTCTTATGTTTTGCTTCCATCGTGGCCACTCTAGTCAGGTGTAGCAAGGAACTGCAGATGCTGGTTTACACTGAAAATCACCACAAAATGCTGGAGTAACTCAGTGGAACCGGCAGCATCTCTGGATAGAAGGAATGGATAACATTTCGGGTCATGACTGAAAAAGGGTCTCAACCTGAATTCTCTGCCGCAGAAGGCCGGTTCACTGGATGTTTTCATGAGGGAGTTAAATTTAGCTCCTAGGGCTAACGGAATCAAGGGATATGGGAAAAAAGCATGATTTTAGATGATCAGTCATGATCATATTGAATGGCAGTGCTGGCTCGAAGCGCTGAATGGCCTAACCCTGCACACATGTTTCTATGACACGTCACCCATTCCTTCTATCCAGAGATGCCGCCTGTCCCGTTGAGTTACTCCAGCATTTTGTGTCTATCTTCAGCAAAAGCAGATGTTGCCACTACACCTTGTACTGCAAACAACAGTGTCTGATCTCTGCCATTCTATTCCCACATCCTTTGTTTCACTAGCTCACTAATGGCTTTTCACCTTCTCACTTACAACGTTCAAAGAAAAATGTACATCTGATGCCAAATATGGAGAAAGAGCTGCACGATATAAGTGCAGGTGAACAAAAATGAAGAGTGAATTGGAGCCAAGATCAATAATGATTAGAAACTGCCCAAAACATCGCTCTCATTATTCATAATTCTCATGGAATTCCTTTGCGGTAAATAACATCAGAAGATGTGTACAAATGGCCAGATGGAAACTAAATGAGAAACGTGAATGAAAGATTACAAGTCTGGAGGAAGAAATATCCTTTAAAGAGGACAGAGAGGCAATGTGGTTCTGCACATTGGTTCATAGGCAGTAGGTACCAAGCAACTGAAGACGTTGTGAAAGATACGCGGGGCCCTTTGATGAGTCCCTGACAGAGGCTGGCAACAAGTTTTGCCAATGAATGAGTCCATAGTAAGACTTACTAATGAGGAGGAAGTTAGGTTATGCAATTCGGTAATCACATGGATCAATGAAAGAGACTGCATGAAATATTGTCATGGATGGTTGGATTTTATTAGGAATTGGGGATAAGAGATCAGCATTCAAGTAGTAGGTAGATAAAAATGCTGGAGAAACTCAGCCGGTGAGGCAGCATCTATGGAGCGAGGGAACAGGGGACGTTTCGGGTCGAGACCCTTCTTCAGTCTCAACCTGAAACTTCACCTATTCCTTCTCACCATAGATGCTGCTTCACCCCCTGCGTTTCTCCAGCATTATTATCTACCCTCGATTTTTCCAGCATCTGCAGTTCCTTCTTAAGCATTTGAGTAGTTATATCTGGAGATAAAGACGTATATAATATTCTTAGTGCACAGGTCAGCATCAAAAGCTCTGGCCTATGCTATTGTGTGCATTTGCAGCAGCCTGAGAGGAAGCCACTTGATAACTGTTTGACCATTGTACTGGATTCAATTCTCAAGATCCCTCACATGACACTCAAGTCTTGCATATCACACATGCTTTCCAGATGTTAATAAATGACTGTGTAACTTCAATGGGGGGAAGCCACTGCTATAAGAGTTCTTGACATGGAGTCATACAGCAGAGAAACCCAGGTCCTTTGGCCCAACTCTCCCATGCTGACCAAGATGCCCCATCTAAGCTAGTCCCATTTACCCGCATTTAACTCATATTCTACCGTCTTTTAAATGTAATTATTGCCTCTGCCTCATCTCAATCCTCTAGTAGCTCATTCCGTATATCCACCACCCTCTGCGTGAAAAAAATCCCCCTCGAGGTCCTATTAAATCTTTTCCCTCTCACCATAAACATACACATCGTAGTTCCTGATTCCTCTATCCTGGGAAAAGATTGTGCATTCACAGGGCAGTCCTCTCTAAGAGCACTGCTACTCCATTAAAGAAAGGATCCTGTTACTGATATTGCAAAGTTGATGGTTATGCACTGCCCATAATTAATGTCGTGCATGGGTAGATTTTGAAGACGAGATGTGAACTACCGCCCCATCCTTACTGTCCATAACAACTGTATTGACCCCAGTTACTCCCCTCCCCCCTTCCCCATCAAACTCTTCTAACCTAAAGTGGACCAGTCTAAGTTGGGTTCCCAATGCCAGCTTGGGTATGGTCGGGATGGATCTCTGTCAGCTAATTGAAGCGCAGATTTCACTGACATGTTTTTTTTCTTTTTCTTTTGGGAGGGGGGAGGGGGGGGGGGGGGGGGGGGGGCTGGTTGCAATCTGTTTCAGAGGAATCTTTGCAATTTATAAGGCAGTAGTCTGGTCTCCTTGACAATTCTCTTCCCACATGCAAGCTTCCTCTCAACTTTGATAAATCACATCATCTAATGAAAAAGGATTGAAATTTAATCTGTGGTGAATTCTGCACTATGGAGACATTTAATACCATGCAATCTGAAAACAACTCATGCTTACACACCCCTGAGCAGTTGAGACCATGGGACCTAGGCTTGCCAGCCTCCTTTTCCTTAATTACTAGGTTTCGATGTTGTTGTTAAACAGCCTAGAAATGGTACCACTGGGAGAAAAGCTGTTGCCTCATTTCAGCCAGCAGCTTTTGTTACTCCAATCAATTGTGAGTGCCAACATTTTATCTGGGTAAGTTAATCTCCAGTTTACAATACTTAATAAATTGGGGTAGGAAAGTCAACCCTTCAGGATCGAGTTTGACATGTTTATGTGAGGCGCTACATTGCGGTGAGCATGATGGGGGGAAAGGGATGACCATCCCTGTCTGCACGAAGACTGGATCTACTTAAAGTTCCTTGGTTAAGGTCAGAACTTGCATCTCATCACATAGAGGACGCAGGATGAAGATACATTTCTGCAGGCAGCCAAATTCAAGAAAGATACTCCAATTAATCTTCTATAGTGACAGAGGCAAAGCTTTGGTTGATGCAGCTCCCTTTGTTGATCTTGGACTTGTCACAGTCCACAATGTCTCTATTCACTTTGTCTCAATCCATATTGCAAAGTTAGAAATGGCTCTTCAGCAATAGTGAGGGGGTGGCTGAGAAAATGACATTCCATGTGACAGGCAGTGAGCCGGATCGCTCTGCATTTATCACAGTTGGATTTGTCTTCTTCCTTGAAGGTGGTCACCATTGAAATGTCCACGCGATCCTTGGATGTGGCCTACTCATCTCAGACATGGGAGATGAGGTTGCAAATTTGGGAATGCAGTTCCTTTCTTTCAACTTTCAGCACATCAGCAGCGATGCCATCTGTGCTTGTTATTGCTCCATTGACATAGGGCATTTTCGACTTCTCGTTGGTCAGGGATGGTGCTGAGGTGAAAAATTCACCGTGGAAAAGAGGTAAGGACTTAAATCAAGAACAATGGCTTGGTAGAGAAATGGTTTCCCCAGCAAACCCTGAATGTCTCCGATTTTGTTAAGATGTTCTTGGCCTCCAATATGATGAGATCTTGGGGCTTGGGTGGGATGGAGATACCTTGACAGTGTTGAAGGCCCCATGGAAATTGTCATTATCAGCAAGTTGCTATAGTCTCAGAGCTCTTTCCACCCTCGTTAAGACCCACTAAAAGACTATGTTGCTTGACCTCAGCCTTTGGGTCTCTTTTGATTCACTTGAGCTGAGTGGTGGAGTTTTCAATCCAAGTGTGTACTGAGTGTGTGGTTAGGAAGCTCTTGGAACTCCAAGTCATTCTCATCAAACCCTCATGCACTCTACTAAATTATGACAGACTTCAGTCCTGCCCGGATGATGTGGACATTCCTCAGCACACATCGATGTGGAGTTACAGTATAAGCTTGTCAATGAGGTGATATATGAGAAGATCTATTTTTTGTGAAACCATTGAAAATTTCAAAATAATGAATTCTCTTGAGGTGATGCCCCACACGTTGCTGTTCAGAACAAGGGGCCACACAGTTTAAGGATAAGGGGGAAATCTTTTAGGACCGAGATGAGAAAAACATTTTTCACACAGAGAGTGGTGAATCTCTGGAATTCTCTGCCACAGAGGGTAGTTGAGGCCAGTTCATTGGCTATATTTAAGAGGGAGTTAGATGTGGCCCTTGTGGCTAAAAGGATCAGGGGGTATGGAGAAAAGGCAGGTACAGGATACTGAGTTGGATGATCAGCCATGATCATATTGAATGGCGGTGCAGGCTCAAAGGGCCGAATGGCCTACTCCTGCACCTAATTTCTATGTTTTGCGTTGTTTTAGGGCCAGGCTGATGGAGGTAACATCACATTAGATGCTGTGTTATTTATTGCCCGGAATAATCCCCATAATGCAGTAAGTGTAATATTAGTCAGTGACTGTAACGGCTTGAGTTAATGCCCATGCCCTTGCAGTCTCTTTCTCCCATAATTAAATAGTCCCTAGATCTTGGGTCCGTTGTCTCATCCCTCTGTTGGGCTAGCATGTTGGTGTGACAAGCCTCTGCATCAAGTCATTGCCAGGAAGATGACTTTGCCTACACCCTCAGAGGATTATATCCTTTTATTAAATGGCATTGAGGTTGTCCAGGAGGATCATATTGTCACCATCTGGGATACCAAGTTTGGAGCAAAAGTCCTCTTTCATTGCATTTGTAGCTTCGAGAGTTGGAGTATATGCCCTGAGGACCATGTTTCATGTTAGAGTTAACCCAAATAATCCAGTATGTGTGCTTCACTTAACACACAAAGCGAAACGTTAAGATGCCAGAAGATTCAGATTCAGATTCAGATTCAATTTTAATTGGCATTGTCAGTGTACAGTACAGAGACAACGAAATGCATTTAGCATCTCCCTGGAAGAGCGACATAGCAAACGATTTGAATAAATAATAATAAGTGTCCGGGGGGGGGGGGGGTGATTGGCAGTCACCGAGGTACGTTCACCGAGGTACGTTGTTAAGTAGAGTGACAGCCGCCGGGAAGAAGCTGTTCCTCGACCTGCTGGTTCGGCAACAGAGAGACCTGTGGCGCCTCCCGGATGGTAGGAGGGTAAACAGTCCATGGTTGGGGTGAGAGCAGTCCTTGGCGATGCTGAGCGCCCTCCGCAGACAGCGCTTGCTTTGGACCAAGTTTGGACCAAGAACCAAGTCCATCTTGAGAGTGAAGGTCATCATATGAAGATAGCATTCCTCTCGTGCTTTGCCTTTTCAGAAGATGTACCCTCTTTGAGCTGAACAGTTCCTTCTTATGTTTCAGTCAGGGCAGCAATGTCATGTCTAGGTATCTGGGTACACAGCTATAATAGTGGAGGAATGTTCACATCTATCGCTGCTGAGGCTGCTCACGAGGATCCCAATGTTCCAGATCCCAAACTTCACACTGAGGAAAGGGAATTGCCTGTGCGTGGTTTCACTTGCCAGACTTGGTATCGATCTTGAGGTAAGGCATTGAAAAATGACTGGAGACCATAAATATATATAGATCGATATTCTTACAGTGGAAACCAATGCAGAAATGTAAATAGATATGGTTGCCAGCAGTCCCATATTGGAATGGATGCCCTGTATTTAAATGGAAAATCAGTCTTGCTTTCTTTTATTCCATATCATTTCCCCATCTTTGGCCCCTAATCTGCAAAGATCAAGTCCCAAACCACACTCAAACTGGATGTCAATGGACCAAATTTTGTTACAAAAACCCTTTGGGCAATTATGATGACCAGGAAGCTGAAATCAGCATTATATTATATAACTGAAGGGAATCTTACAATAATTGTTCAGTGGTAACAAACACAGTGAATACTTAATAATTTAAAGGACTCTTATTAAACAATGTTTCTATATTTAGTCACACTACAGCCCTTAATGTCAGGTATACAGTGTAACCCTATATTATGAAGGAGTTCCGCTCCAAGTCTGTATCGTAACTTGAAGCCTTGACAAGATGTTGTTTCTCTTCCATTTTGTGTTTATTTAGTTATGTTTTTCTCATAAATATTCCATAAAAGTGATTTTTTATTTCGCGTCTCAAGTTTCTTGATTTGTGAATTCCTCAAGGGCAAATTGCCATCACCCAAACTGCAGTGATGCAGGGTTACATTCCATGCAGATTATTTTGCTGTGATATTTTTGCAGTTCTAAGTAATTGCCCAAAGTAAGCTTATGCCCCTGTCCCACTTAGGAAACCTGACCGGAAACCTCAGGAGACTTTGCGCCCCACCCAAGGTTTCCGTGCGGTTCCAGGAGGTTCCCGAAGGTTTTTGTCAGTCTCCCTACCTGCTTCCACTACCTGCAACCTCCGGCAACCACCTGCAACCTCCGGGAACCGCACGGAAACCTTGGGTGGGGCGCAAAGTCTCCAGAGGTTTCCGTTCAGGTTTCCTAAGTGGGACAGGGGCATAAGCCTTCTGCTATTCAGCCACAACTCAGGAATGTTAAACTCTGGGTATGTTGGTCACAGAAGTAAGAAAATGAACAAAAAAGCATGCCATCACATCCCTGATTATTTCTTGCCAATGCTTCTGTTGGCACCTTAGACAAAGCAAGAATGTTTGCAGTGTAGAATAAGCAGGTGGCCATACCTCCAGGGGTATAACTGAGTGGACCAGCTGGTCTCGTCCTGCCCAGCCATTTTGTAAAGTTGGATGTGAAATATCCCACTGTGTACGGAGCCAGTGATCAAAAGGTATTTCGATGTGTCTGCTTGTGAAATAGAACTAGATGGTAGGTGGTAGAAATGGGTGCAGTGGCGATGTTTTAGAGGGTTCTAGATAAGCATATGAACAGGCAGGGATTAGAGGGATATGGATCATGTGTAGTCAGGTAGATAGGAGGCACGGTGGCCTGTTCCTGTATTATTCCTGTGTTCTCTGTTTGAGTATGTAGATGCAGGCGTGTGAGCTGTATATTCAGTCCAGAGTGCAGGGTGATCCATCCGCAGGCCAAGCTGCAATAATTACACAAAATGCTGGAGTAACTCAATGGGACAGGCAGCATCTCTGAGAGAAGGAATGGGTGATGTTTCGGGTCGAGGTTATAAGGTTATAAGTGATAGGAGCAGAATTAGGCCATTCGGTCCATCAAGTCTACGCCATTCAATCTTGGTTGATCTATCTCTCCCTCCTAGCCCCATTCTCTTGCCTTCTCCCCATGACCACGGACACCCGTACTAATCAAGAATCTATCTATCTCTGCCTTAAACATATCCATTGACAGCCTTCTGTGGCTGTGATATGATTCCACAGATTCACCACCTCTGATAAAGAAATTCCCCCTCATCTTCTTAAAGGAATGTCCTGTGATTCTGAGGCTATGACTTCTCGTCCTAGACTCTCCCACTAGTGGAATCATCCTCTCCACATCCACTCTATCCAAGTCTTTCATTATTCTATGTTTTAATGAGGTCCTCTCCTTCTCCAGTGAACTCGTGAGTATGGGCCCAGTACCTTCAAACGCTTATCATCTTAACCCATTGGGATCATTCTTGTGAACCTTCTTGTAAACATTCTTGTAAAACATCACGCATTCCTTCTCTTCAGAGATGCTGCCTCTCTTGCTAAGTTACTCCAACATTTTGTGTCTATCTTTGGTGTAAGCCAGCATCTGCAGTTCCTTCACCTCCCATAATTACAGTTTTCAGTAGTCTAAATCTCACTTACCTCATTGCATCACCTAACATTGTGGTGCACTGCTCGTTATATAAATGACGCAAAGTGATTTGAAGGACCTCTGTCTGTAACAAGCCTTTAAACTAACTCTGTATCTGACTGCAGACTGCATTCGCAGTTACTGTGCGAGACGTGCTTGGTTACTTCCAGGGAATAGGCTGATACGGCATCAGGGTACCTGCCACTCTGCGATTTATTTTCTTCCAGCTCAGACATTATCTGCCGCTGATTCCCAAAACCTGTGTTACTTTGATACCAGCTTTTTACCGTATTACCAACGACAAATCACATAAAATATGTAACCTCTGCTATAACATTAGTTAAAGCCACTTAAATCCGGACATGGTCTCGGAGAGTTCAAATAACAAAGCATCGCTGGTAGGAATTGTAACATTCTCCTTGCTTCCTTGGTGTCTATTAGCATTCCTTGCTTCACGTTGCTGTCAGACACTGTACTTCTTTGCATGGATTTATTTTACAGGATTCCTGTGCTTTGCATTTAAATTTGCCACTCATGATTTGACAGTCCCCAAAGTGATTTGGTTTCTGGCCAATCTGTCGTTCCTCTGAGCTGGAGTGGTTCAAAAGCATATTGAGCAGCAACTTATCACAGAGCAGCTTTCTTTTTAATTACACTGGCTAATGGCACCCATGCCGCATTGCTGTCCAGTTGTTCCCTGCATTCAGTTCTGGTTAGGCTCTAGTGCTAAGGTCGTTGTGCCCTGATATCCTCTCTCTCTCCAGAACCGACAATACTTTTCAATGAAGAAAGACACAAAATGCTGGGGTAACTCATCGAGACAGGCAGCATCTCCGGACAGAAGGAATGGGTGATGTTTCGGGTCGAAAACCTTCTTCAGTTCCTTCCTAGACAATACTTGTCAGTAATGGAGATGGCAAATCAGCCTGCAGCCAACCACAGTGTTGAGGACAGAGTGAAAGGAGCCTGATGTAAAGTTGCTTTCCCAGCTCTTATCAGAATTGTCGTTCAAAAGAATTAAATCCAGAGAACTTTGTATTTTTGTGCGTTTTCCAAAATATAGCTTTTGACTTTGTAAAAAGGTGTGTTGTCCTTTTTCATGAAACGTTCAGAATTCATGCGACCCTCATATATCCCTTAGATCTTTAGATTAGTAACTAGTTTATGCCAGATGTAATTCAATATATAATCAATTCTTCTGTGTGCTTGATTAATTTGTGGATAACCCAATGTGCAAACACCCCAGTGGTATGAACATTGACTTCTTGAACTTCAAGTAACCCATGCTTTCCCTCTCTCTCCACCCCCCTCCGCCTTCCCAGTTCTCCGGCCAGTCTGACTGTCTCCGACTGCATTTTAGCTGTGTTTGCTTTGTTGTTAGCTTCTCCTAGCTAACAACGATCTATTCTACATATTCCTGGATCTCATTCCCTTTGTCCTACTTCCTTATTTATGTATCTTCCTGTCCCCTGACATCAGTCTGAAGAAGGTGGTTGCCGGAGGTTGCAGGTAGTGGAAGGTAAGACCTTGTATTTTTAGGTAAGACCTTCCACTGCCTGCAACCTCCGCCAACCTCCTTCAACTAGCATCGCAAACGGCTTTGACTAAAAAATTACCGATTTTTTAAAACGGCAACCTATTTTCAGTCCCGGCCGGTTTTGAACTTTTTTAAATAATCGCCGGAACATAGAAGAAGCGGAAACCACTTTCGACCATTAGGGAAACTGACAAAAAGCTCCGGGAACCGCACGGAAACCTTGTGTGGGGCGCAAAGTCTCCAGAGGTTTCCGTTCAGGTTTCCTAAGTGGGACAGGGGCATAAGGCAGCAACTCTACCGCTGCACCATCATGCTGCCGTCTAAAGACGGGTGTTAGGTGTTTGTTCAGTACATAGTATCCAAATGTAACATCATGGTTTCAATAAATCTCATGGCTCTATCCATACCACCTCGAAACATAACTGAATTTAAAGATTTCACATGAATATGCAAGAGTCGGCCCGTTACTCATCAATTAATCCCAGTTATTTTGAATAATGCTGGTTGATATTTCATGCATCTGTTAACTCTGCAACTCTGCCTGTCAAGAGCAAATAAATACAAAAGTGATTTCCAGAAGGACACATTCCCTTAACCACGGATGTTAAATCAGCAATGGCATCATCGTCTGTTCATTTGTACATGAAAGACCTAATGATCAAAATCCCTCACAGTATGTTTATAGATCCACGTACACCCCTTCTGCCATTATACGTTGCATAACATAAAAACGCACTGGAAATTTGTGATTATAGCACTGATAATCAGTAACACTAATTACATCGCAACCAACTGTACTCTATCCTGTTTATCAGGCATTTTGTGTTGTTGAAATGTTTCATTAAACTCTATCTTCATTTTTGTATCACCCTCGTCCACACATCAACTTTGCTCAATCCATGCATCATTTGATTCATGGTGATTAATAGTTGAACTATGAGGGATCCTGCTCTTAAAACAGGTCTTGCCATTTTTTTTTTACCATGTTCTTTAAAAGGATATTTTAATATCTAAATTTGATTGTTTGTGAATAAGTTCTATCTTCATCGAGATTTTTATTTTTATATTTGCTGTTATGTTTATCCATCCATCAGATACATCAAATAATTTCTCCTTTTTGTTCTACTTTGTTTCAAAAATCATTTCCTTACTTCTGGCGCCACTTTAAAGAAACAAAAACTAGTGATCACGGCTGGAATTCTTTGATATTAAGACCCATTAAGATTAAATACTCTTAAAAATATATCCCAAACGTGTCTCTTTTTATCTTGCCATTTGCATTCTGGATTACCAAGTGTGTTTTCCTGGAGATTCAATGTTTAATCATTGGCTCTTATTCTGGCCAGCTGGGATTTGGAGGCGTTCAATTGAACAGAATGAGGAGTGGTGCAGGGAGACCACACAACAAACTAGCTTGCTTCAAACTGGCAACCAAAATGCCATGAGTAATTTGGAACGCCTTCACTAAAATTCTGTGTGAGGAGAATTGAACTCACATCTGAAAACGCAGCTGGTGGAGAAACCTTTCTAAATTTCTATCATCAAAATTGGTGTAGACCAAAAGCATGTCAACATTATTGCGAGGACAATTGGTGCAAATTAAAAGCAGCTGTTGGACAGACAGCCATGGCACTGAGAATGCTGAGCAGTTCTTCCACCTCATGGCCAACTGCAAATAGCTGATTGAGGATAAGACAGATGGGGGATATCCAGGAACCAAAGCCTTGCGTGGAGAAAATGGCAATGTACAAGAATGGTTCTTGGATGAAACCTGCCCTGAAGATGGATAACAATAGTGGGTCATTTCTCAAGGCCTGCAGCATAGAATGTAACAAAGGTACGCAAGGTAGACACAAGATGCTCGAGGCCCGTTTTTAGACCTTCTCCAAGTCTGAAGAAGGGTCTCGACCCGAAACATCACCCATTCCTTCTATCCAGAGATACTGCCTGTCCCATTGACGTATTCCAGCACTTTGCGGCTATCTTCGGTTTAAACCAGCATCTGCAGTTCCATCCTACAATAAAGGCACTCAAGGGTACTCTGTGCTCTCAACAACAGATGCTTAAACACAGTTCATTGTGTGCAATGGGCAATAAACCAGGAAGTCTTAAGAACCAAACTGCATCTGGTCAGCTCTTTGATCTGAGGCACAATGGCTCAGATGGTTTGGCCATTTGCTGAGAACCAGCAGTGTTTTACTAAAGCACACAGATGGATGAAAGTTAAAGGATGCGATACGTTGAGAGAAATAACAACTTACAGTGGGGTATAATTTAACAAACTTTATCACAGTAGAAGAAAGAAGGTGATATATTGCTGAATTTGGATTGGGGTAGAAACTCTCCAGAAAAATGAGTAGTTTTAATAGAGAAGAATGCGGAACAAGGAACTGCAGATGCTGGTTTATTGGGAAAGACAGAAAGTGCTGGAGTAACTCCGTGGGTCAGGCAGCATCCCTGGAGAACATGGATAGGTAATGTTTGTGCTTCACACAAAACATCACCTGACAGTCTTTCCCCTGTGATAGAGACAGAGAGATGAAGAAAGGGGGAAAAGATGTCAGAGATATTCCAAGTGAACATTTGATTTTAGCAATGGCATTGAAAGTGAAGGATGTGGCCAGGAATCACAAAGTAGCTTCCACGGATTATTTCAAACGCTAAAATATATTCCATCTTTATTCCACTTCCAGAACGTGTTGGAGTTTTATTGTAATCATCCCCATGACAACAGTGAATTCAAAAGGTCATCGCACTTGTTCGTCATGAATCATGATCAGGTTCAATTGGGGAGTCACAGACATTGTGAATAGCTACTCTTAAATAATGAAGCAAATAGTTGTGTAATTTGTATATACTAATATAAAATGACAGTGAGTAGACAGGATAGTAACAACAATGTGGATATAGATGATGTCAGTCGAGCAGCTTGGTGGTTTGTGTTCATTATGGGTGTAGGCGGATCATGGTGCAACTTTGTTAGCTCCGCTTTATAGTGGGAGTGGCTGTGTGTGAGTGAGCTCAGTGGGACGGCTGAACAGCTAAGTGTTTCTTATTGGGAACAGGTGTGATGCTTTTGGCTGTTTTTCAGAGAGATCAGGGCAGCAGATTGAAGGCCGTGTATCCTGAGTGGACGTGCTGCTGATGCCCAACAGTGAGACAGAGCAGATCTTGGCTCGGAGCCAGTAGTTCTCAGCGCGCTACTTCCCCTCTGCAATCAGGATTCTGAACAGCCTTTCCATAAGCTAAGGTACTGGTCGCTTCACCTCGACCCCATTGCAAATATTGGGCTTTGTGTGCGTAACGATCGTGCTACAATTCTGAGAACTGTATTATGCACTCTGTATCTTCCTCTTGCTCTACCTGTTGTAGTTTAGTTTAGTTCAGAGTGGAGGCAGTGATCACCGCACATTAACCCTACCCTAAACATACTAGGGACATTTTTACATTTGCACCAAGCCAATTAAAATACAAACCTGTACGTCTTTAGAGTGAGGGAGGAAACCGAAGATCTCGGAGAAAACCCATGTATGTCACGGGGAGAACGTACAAACTCGGAGCAGACAAGCAGCAGTAGTTAGGATCGAACCCGGGTCTCTGACGCTGTAAGGCAGCAGCTCTACCACTATACCCACATGAGTTTGACGATTGTATTTATGTATAGTTTTACCCGATTATGATTCGATACCATGCAAAAATGTAACTCGATACAATAATAAACCACTGTACCTCATGACAATAATACATCTAAACCTAAACATACATGGACGATACACACACTTGGTATTTATTATCTATGAGGATAGATTACAGACAAAAAAGTGCACCATTAACAAACCATTCTACATTACTCCTTTCTGTATATCTAGTTTCAAGTTGAACAAGATGGCGGTGCTGGCTTAACAGCTGCGGCCCACCTGCAGTCCGTCTGTTTTTTTTGTTTTTTTTTCTTTAGTTTTGTTCTTTGCCATGTTTTAGTTAATTTTGTTTTATTAAGTTGTGTATGTGTGTGGGTGGGGTGGGAGAAACATGCTTTGGCCTCTTCCTTCGGGGGATGCGACTTTTTGTCTCCGTCTGCGCTAATGGCGGAGCTGGCAGCAACGGAGCTGTAGCGGCGGCAGCAGCAGCGGCAGAGACCGGACTCGGCACCGAAGCTGTAGCGAGCGACCACCTGCGGAGTTTTAACCGTTGCCTCGGCGCAGAGGGAGAAGAAAGAGGGAAGAGCCAGAGACTAAGATTTTGCCTTTTGTTTGGTGAACTACTGAGTTAAATTTGTGTTGACATTTTTTGTCATTTTTTTAATTATATGTTTAACAGAATTTCACAAATAATGACAATAAACGAATCTAATCTATTAATCCAATCTTTCCCGTTAAACACATTTTCTGAAAAAGTTTGATGTTCTGACCATACAGTTAAGATTGTGAAGTTACTAGTGATTAGAAAGAAAGGTGTTTTTTTTACAGAGAAGACATTTGGATCAGAATGACCTGGTTATCAGCATTATGCCTTCAGCTGAGAATGATTAGAATGTGACACATTTGGACAGAATGACCTGGTTCAGCATTATGCCTTCCCTGAATGAGCATGGTAGGTGAACGTGGTGAGTAGGATTCCCACAACAATGAAACAAATCAGATAAAGGCATATTTCTAACTGCTGCTGAAAACTGGATGGCTCCAAGGAAAATTTCAAGTCCCATAAGATTCATACAATACTCCTTTTACTGAAGGTAAAGGTTGGGTCCAAACAGGCCTACTCCATGGATACCATACATGATAGATGAACTGAGAACTGTATTATGCACTCTGTATCTTCCTCTTGCTCTACCTGTCGTAGTTTAGTTTGGTTTAGAGTGGAACCAGCGACCCCCGCACATTAACACTACCCTAAACATACTAGGGACAATTTTACATTTACATTGAATTAAACTACAAACCTGTATGTCTTTAGGGTGAGGTCTTGGAGAAAACCCACGCAGGTCACGGGGAGAACACAGAAAGCTGGACTAACTCAGCGGGACAGGCAGCATATCTGGAGAGTAGGAATGGGTGACGTTTCGGGTCAA
Organism: Leucoraja erinaceus; assembly: GCF_028641065.1. Classification (NCBI taxonomy): domain Eukaryota; kingdom Metazoa; phylum Chordata; class Chondrichthyes; order Rajiformes; family Rajidae; genus Leucoraja; species Leucoraja erinaceus. The sequence goes on along the minus strand of NC_073399.1, from coordinate 4,272,812 downwards.
ATTATAATCGATTTATGGATATAAAAGAGCATTTGTAAAATGAAAACGACAGATCATAAAAGATCAGTGAAGTCCTGATGAATTATTTCTGCTATTTCAAGGCTGACATTACATTTGAGTCTTGTGATATCATTCCCCATATGCTAGTTATACCACTGGGTTCACTTGTGTACTTGTGTAATTAGAAAGACTTGCAAGTAATTTCCTGGGTCAACAGCTGTCACTGTTCTAAAGTTATCACTGAAAGAAGCTCTGGAGAAGCTGTCAGTGCCACGGAAATGGTGGGATGGGTGAAGGTGAAGCAGAGGGAGGAATCAAAGAGAAGAATGGTGGGATGGGGTAGCTAAAGACGTTCCTACTCAATGGAGATGTCAGCAGTGGAGGCCATCATCACTGTCCAAGGGCATTGCTGTTCAGAAGGAGTTCTGTGGGGATACATCCTCAAGGCAACTACTCCCAGCTTCACCTTCAAGTTTGGAAGTGATCAAAATTCAGCCTCACTATTCTCCATCAACAATCTTGTAAGTGGTGGGAGCAGGCAGAATGTCTCAGAAACCTTGGTGAGTTCAGGAGATACGCAGGGCATCACCAATTAGCAGAACATTCTCAAGGGGAAGCGCTATTGCTGAGGTCCCAGGTAAAGGAACAGAACAAGAGTCAAAAAGGTGAGATTCTCAGCACCAACAAATAGGACAGACCCGAAACGTCACCCATTCCTTCCCTCCAGAGATGCTGCCTGCCCCTCCAAGTTACTCCAGCATTTTGTATCTATCTTCGGTGTAAACCAACATCTGCAGTTCCTTCCTACACAGGCTTATGGACATAATTCCCACAATCTTAAGACCATCTGATCATTTGGCATTGCCAGGTAACACTAAGAGAGGAGAGCTCTCACCACCATTCTCTTTGCCCCCAAACCCATGATTCCATGCCTTGTTCTTTTTACTCCCTCCTCTCTTACCTTTAATTTACTTAAGAGATACAGTGTAGAAAAAGCCCCTCAGCCCACTGAGTCCGTACTGACCAGCGATCACCCGCACACAAATTCTATACACAAATTCACTAGAGTTTAGAAGATTGAGGGGGATCTTATAGAAACTTACAAAATTCTTAAGGGGGTGGACAGGCTAGATGCAGGAAGATTGTTCCCAATGTTGGGGAAGTCCAGAACAAGGGGTCACAGTTTAAGAATAAGGGGGAAATCTTTTAGGACTGAGATGAGAAAAACATTTTTCATACAGAGAGTGGTGAATTTGTGGAATTCTCTGCCACAGAAGGTAGTTGAGGCCAGTTCATTGGCTATATTTAAGAGGGAGTTAGATGTGGCCCTTGTGGCTAAAGGGATCAGGGGGTATGGAGAGAAGGCAGGTACAGGATACTGAGTTGGATGATCAGCCATGATCATATTGAATGGTGGTGCAGGCTCGAAGGGTTGAATGGCCTACTCCTGCACCTATTTTCTATGTTTCTATATTTCTATACTATACACTAGGGACAATTTATAGAGGCCAATTAACCTACAAATCTGCACGTCTTTGGAGTGTAGGAGGAAACCAGAGCACCCGAGGAAACCCACAAGGTCACAGGGAGAATGCACAAACTCAGTACAGGCAGCACCTGTATTCAGGATCAAGCCCAGGTCTCTGGTGCTGTAAGGCAGCAACTCTGTTGCTGCGCCACTGTGCCGCCCTCTTGACTCGTGCTCACTTCAAATACATGTTCTCTATTCGCTTCACCTCTTTGCGCCCCTAACCATGGATGCACAAAATCTCTAAACAGTCGACTATTCAATTCCCCACTCTAATCTCAGCACAAGGAAGAATTATAAATGCCCCCCTACATCAAAACCCTCCTTTTCAAAATAGTTTCCACTACCATATTGTTAAGATTTTTCCAGGTGCGATATTCAAGCTGTGATATGCTTATCAAAAGAATAATTTGGATTTAGTTTGTTTGATACTATCGAAATAGCCTGAGGAAAAACAGATTGTTCAAGACTAAAGTAGACCAATCTGATGTATGTTTGCCTCAGGTCTCTCTGGCCTCTGCGCTGTTTCCAAATCTGATTAATACTTTGAATTAACACGATCCGATCGGCAACATTTTAATAGCATTTGAAGTAGAAAGTGGAAAGGTTTATAAAGCAGGAGGGGGAAATAAAAGTGAAAGATTCAGGGAACTGAGAGAGAAAAAGTAAGTAATCTCCTGGGGACCCAGTATGTGGTTCAACAGGAGGAACAAGAGCACGAGTTGACTCAGTATTCTCATCTTGAAAAATCCATTTTGACCCCCTGAGGTAAATCCAGTGAACTCATGTTTTAGCTTGGAGGGGAGGAGGCAGGCTACCTTTATTTGTAGCTTCTATACAGTCATACGAACAAAAGAAATATTGTTGATTAAAATGTCATTTTTACCTCAGGTCCATTTTAAAGGATGTAGCTCATGATCAAAGTAAGACTGATATTACCTATAAACAAATGCATAATTAATTTCCCAGGACTCTGCTGCTGAAAATACTTCAGCAAAAAAGATTGTGCATTGCATCACGTCTCCTCACCTCTTGTCACGTCTGCCCTTTAAAAGTTTAAGGAACTTTTTACAAACTTAATTAAATTATTGGTGGTTCTGCTTCGTGTGTGTGGTTCAAATACAAATAATTTGTTTATAGACACCAAATGTGTATGAACTCCCAGAGCTGTATAATAAACCGGTTTCTTACGAACAAAAGATGAATACATTTCGATTCCTCAGGTCTTGAGTATCCAACTGTTCTGTGAGTCTCAGTTAACTGATTGTTCTTAAGATAAACACAAATTACTGTTCATAATAATCCATTATTTTCTCCCAAAATCTGAAAATGTCATTTTTTTCCCTTCATTTCCTAATTTCTTTACTAAAAGAAGTTGGACTTTCTCCTCTTGGTCCAGGGCTTCCCATAAACCTGAGAGTTCTGTCTAGTACCTGGCTTCAATGGAAAAGATTTAATCCAGCTCCAAAATGTATTTTCCTCCGATCACAAAATTTGAGGCCTATCGAGAAACTCGAGAAATAAAGCTTTGTTTGTTCGCTGACAAACCACACGAATAATCAGTCACCTGAATCTAATTAGACGCATTTATTATATTAAATAATTAATTAAGTGATGAAATAATATTATTGTATTACTATCTTTAATCGGGTTACCTGGCACTAAACGTTATTCCTTTATCATGTAACTGCATACCCTGTAAATAGCTCGATTGTAATCAATAGACAATAGACAATTGGTGCAGGAGTAGGCCATTCAATGTGATCATGGCTGATCATCCCCAATCAGTATCCCGCTCCTGAAATTCAAATGACAAGGTCACTGAATATGACTTTACTCCAAATTACGTATAAATGTATTGTCTTTCCATTGACTGGATAGCAGGCAACAAAAGCTTTTCACTGTACCACGGCACACATGACAATGAACTAAACTAAACTTAAATTGCTATGAGTCTACCCAAGATGGTCGAATAGTTTTCCACGCCCCATTCTGTATTGCAACTTAGCTAAAATTAGTCCATAGTCCACATACAAGGGTCAATTGGCAAATCTTTCTCTGATATCTAAATTCCCCTTCAATCGCAACTGCCTAACCATCGCTAACACATTCCAAATTAATAGAGAAAAAAGAATGAAATTCAAATGACAAGGTCACTGAATTTGACTTTACTCCAAATTATGTATAAACACATGCTTTAAATATTCTTGATCAATTAACATGACCTCATATTTCTTAATTAAGTTGACGGTTCTATTTTCCATTTAATATTAGACGAGTTTTGCAATCAATTACAGTGTCCCTCTGGACTGTCTGACCAGGTTGTGCTGGAATAAAAATGAAACCTTAGTCTTTCTTCATTTCTAAAAGTGAACCTTTACCTCTGCAGTTAGTCCCTAACAAGACTTCCTAATATTCCTTTCAAAGCAGATACTGCCTTCATTTCAACCTCATTCTCAGCAGATGAAAAGCATCATCCATGCCTTTTTCCACCTTCTGCTATAATTTGAACACTCCTCTCACCATCCCTAATCTGCCGAAACTGCATCTCGTTTAAAGCTGAAAATCATGCTTCATTTCATTTTTTTTTAATTACAGTCTCTAAAATGAATTCTTAAATCTCAGGTTTTGGGCTTTGCTTTTGGAAAATGGCAACAAATCTTCCACAGTTCACTTGAGGATGTTGCTACTGAAATCAGTAAGATCTTGCCCCAGTATCATGAAAGAATGAAGGGATTCTGCCAAGATGGATGGTGTACATTTTCATGGAAAACCTGCTGCTTCTGCATGGTGCATGTTTAGGATGTGCCGTTGATGTTTTCCATGTTGCCATTGCTGTGGTGCATCTTGTAGCTAAGTATTTGCAGCAATGTTGTGGAGGTGTTGAAGGTTGTGGATGTTTAAAGTGCTAAGTAGGTTGGTGCTGACCTTTTGTTACATGGTTGCAGTTATACTCATCCAGGCCAGTGGTGAATGCTCCATCAAACATTTGTCCGGCACTGTAGAGAAGGTGGAAAGACTTCAGGGAGTTGGGAACAGAAACATTCACCAGAGGCCACTCAGCTGTTAATCTGTACTTGTGGTCACAGTACTTGTGAGGCTGGTCTAGTTTGTTTTTTTCCACTTACATTTTTATTGATTTTTCACAGAGATATGTACAAAACAGTGCAACACCATCACCATAAATAAAACAAAATAAGAAAAACAACAATCAAAATTAAAAAATAAATAGGGGAAAAAAAAAAAGTAAATAAATAAGAAATTGGAATAAGACCGTATGGTTCACTTACAACAAAAAAAATGTTACATTGATTAGTTATCTGGAGATACTTCAATATTCACACAAACACACCATCTAGTTCTATATAACACAATCTTCCCATATCTAGCTCGGCATTTATCTAGTTGGTGTCATGGCTCAAATAAGCGGTCCATTTTTCCCAGATCTTCTCAAATGAATTCTCCTTGACTCTCAAGGAATATGTCAGTTTCTCCATAGTAAAGATATCTCGCACAATTTCTAACCATTGTTCCTGTTTTGGATTTTTTTCATTAAGCCACTGCCTGGTGATGTCCACTTAATGATGGCCAGTCACGTGAACTTTCTTGGATTCTTCTCCCCCATTAATTTATAATCTTTACTAATCCTTCTGTACCATCATTATCCCAACATGTACAACATTCTCTTGCTGAACGATGACTTTAGGGTTTCTTTCTGACTGGAACTTTAATGCCCCATATAATTACTGCCTTGGTCGTCTTGCAGGTTAGACATCACAGGTTTTAGTATTCCATTGGATATGATTTGTCTGAATTAAGGAGTCACAGGCTCATTATTAAAACTAATTATTTGCCATTATCAAATCGATAAAGAATCAATTACCTGATGGAAGAATAAAACATACACGTTCCACGGCTTATCCAGCTGGCAATATTATCAAAAATTATGAACATTTTTGAGTGCCTGCTATTTTTATATATGTTTATGGGTTCTTGAAGTCACTGGCATTTATTATCCATCCCTATCTGCCCTTAAACAGGATAGTTTGTTAAGAAATGTTAAGAGGTAACTAAAGGTTTCTATGTTTCTATGTAAGACAGACACAGAGTGCTGGAGTAACTCAGTGGGTCAACCATGGACTGTTTACCCTCCTACCATCCGGGAGGCGCTACAGATCTCTCCGTTGCCGAACCAGCAGGTCGAGGAACAGCTTCTTTCCGGCGGCTGTCACTCTACTCAACAACGTACCTCGAGACTGCCAATCACCACCCCGACACTTATTATTTTTTTATTCAAATCGTTTGCTATGTCGCTCTTCAAGGGAGATGCTAAATGCATTTCGTTGTCTCTGTACTGTACACTGACAATGACAATTAAAATTGAATCTGAATCTGATAGCATCTCTGGAGAAAAAGAATAGGTGACGTTTCGGGTCGAGACCCCTTCTTCAGACTGAGAGGCAGGGGAAAGGGGAACGAGAGTACAGGTGGCACTTAGGAGAAATTAAAAAACAACGATAATCAAGGCACACCATAGGCCATTGTTGGGTGTGGGATAAATGGTAACGGGTAAACTGAGGAACTCAACAGAACGACAGTAAAACTAGTACGATGACTAGGAGGGGGGGCAGGACAGAGCGAGGGGATGAAGTTAGAGAAATCACTAGTCATAGCGCTGGGTTGTAAGCTGCCCAAGCAAAATATGAGATACTGTTCCTTTTGGCCTTACTCTGACAATGAAGGAGGTCCAGGACAGGAAGGTCAGTGTAGGAATGGGAAGGGGAGTTTAACTGTTTGGCAACCGGGAGATCACATAGGCCGAGGCGGGCTGAGCGAAGGTTAAGAGATAAATAGATGGTTGGGTTTAGATTTATGTATAGATCAGACAAGGACGTGATAGTATAGATTCATAATCATAATTACTGATTATTGCCAATTTACTAAACGCAAGTTCCCCCAAATACCATTGTAGGATTCAAATGAATATCTCTAAATCCATAGTCCAGGAACCTGAACTTAAATCCAGGAACTGATCTACCAAAATGCAACATTTAGAGAAAACAGTCATTCCTGAATAAAGCTTCAGATAACCAGATGCCTTTTATGCAAACATCAACAGGACAAATGTTTGCCCCATATTAATTTTTCCAGCATTGAATTAAGTCTGCAGCAAAAAAAACAAATAGTTCTAATTTTAACATAACATCACATGCTGTTTTAGTTTAGTTTAGTTTAGTTTAGACGTTCAGCGCGGTAACAGGGCCTTCAGCCCACCGGGTCCGTGCCGACCAGCGATCCCCGCACACTAACACTATCCGACACACACTAGGGAAAATTTACAATCTTACCAAGCCAATTGGCTTATAAAACCTGTAGTTTGGAGTGTGGGAGGAAACCGGAGCTCCCGGAGAAAACCCACACAGGTCACAGGGAGAACGTACAAATTCCATACAGACAGCACCCGTAGTCTGGATCAAACCCGGGTCTCTGGCGCTGTAAGGCAGCAACTCTACCGCTGCGCCACTGTGCCACCCAACACCAAGCCGTTGTATTTTAAACTCGAGCAATCCACCTTACACGTGACAGTCAGTCGAAAAAGGCCAGGTTGTTATTGACGTACTGCAGAACAGCTTCACTTCCTTATGTGTTTAATCTCAGACACACTGCAAACTAACCCCCTGCTATCTTCTTTGCTTCCTGCTCTGAGAAGAGCACTTAAAAGGTGAAGAAGATGAATAAAGGTGCCATCATTATCTGTGAGCTGCAGAGACTCAGGGCAACGTTAAGCTCATCATAACATTTAGTCCCACAGGGGGCATCCTTCCTGAATAGACAAGGTGTTCCAGAAAAGCTTCCTGGGACTTGCTACTTACACAACGGGAGATGCTTTTCCCATCCTGTCATCAAAGTAAAGCTGTGCTGTCAGAAAAGTAATCAATTCTCTGAAAAATGCAACCATTTATAGCAGCATATTGAATCCTTAGCGGCCTAACCCTCTGTGAAGCTTGAGTTTTGCAGACAGTTTTAAAATGTATGACTTTTGCTCAGACGTATTTATATTTGGAACAATGGATGAATTATAATACTATTTTTTTTATTGATTATGCCTCCCTACATAGAAATGTGGAAGAAAACTTCAAGATTTGCCTTACTGGTTTACAAAAACATTGTGAATAGAGATCATATTGTTTTAGAATTGGGGCAGCAGCTGTCCGACTTATTTTGTCTCTGTTCCATGAGACTTCTTTAACTTTCAGTTACATCGGGGATGTCACAGAGATTGATTTAAGCATTTAAAACAAATAATTAATAAGAAAATTGATGGTTACACGGACAAGCATGGATTGATAAACACGAGGCACTGCAGTAGAGGGATTCATTAAAGGCAAATGGTGTTTGATGAATGACATTGTATGTTTTTGATGAGGTAACACAAAGGGTGGATGGGGCAATGTATTTGAGATTGTGTGTGCGGGCTTTCAAAAGGCATTTGATCATCTACCAGAAAATACACTTTTCATGAAATTGAGAATCATGGGTCAGATAGAACATGGAACTAAAATTGACTAAGTCATCGTAAGCAGAGTTCATAAGATCATAAGTGATAGGAGCAGAATTAGGCCATTCGGCCCCTTCAAGTCTACTCTGCCATTCAATCATGGCTGATCTATCTCTCCCTCCGAACCCCATTCTCCTGCCTTCTCCCCATAACCTCTGACACCCGTACTAATTAAAGATTTATCTATCTCCACCTTAAAAATATCCCCTAACTTGGCCTCCACAGCCGTCTGTTGCAAGGAATTCCACAGATTCATCATCAGTTGCAATGAAAAGAACGGAGGAGAATAGATTTCAAGGTTCAATACAGGGCTTACTGCTATGATGATTCAGATGTGGGGGTTCAGCGCATAACCTTAATCTTTCTTGATGAAGTGAGAATGAATTACAAAAATATTCATCGATTTTAAGAGGATATAGGAAATCTAATAGAATCAATGTAAGAACGTAGAAAATGGGAGCAGATGTAATCCATTCAGCCTCTCATCGCTGTGTTGACACTCGCAGCAGATTTCTTTACCACACTATTATTATTTTTTTCCTACAGTAACCATATTCCCCACATTCAACGATGTATTGACTCCTGCCTCGAGCCCTGCAGCCCCCTCAGGCAGAGAATCCCACTGTCACTGGATTCCAGAAGAGAAATAGCAGACGAAATTCAATGTGGAAAAATATGAGCATATATTTTGGTATGAAAAATAAACTAAATTGAACAAGTTTAGAAGGTTTACAAGGTAAAAACGTGGAGGTGGGGGGTGTACAAATCTATGAATGGGCAGATCAGGTTGGAAACCAGGGATAACAGATCAGATTCGTGAGACTAAGCGGAGGCTGGGCCATCGATTCGCCGAACACCTCCGCTCGGTCCGCAAGAACCTACCTGACCTCCCGGTGGCTCAGCACTTCAACTCCCCCTCCCATTCCCAGTCCGACCTCTCTGTCCTGGGTCTCCTCCATGGCCAGAGTGAGCAACACCGGAAATTGGAGGAACAGCACCTCATATTCCGCTTGCGGAGTCTGCATCCTGCGGGCATGAACATTGAATTCTCCCAATTTTGTTAGCCCTTGCTGTCTCCTCCCATCCCTCAGCCCTCGGGCTCCTCCTCCTCCTCCTTTTTCCTTCCTTCTCCCCGCCACCCCCCATGAGTCTGAAGAAGGGTTTCGGCCCGAAACGTTGCCTATTTCCTTCGCTCCATAGATGCTGCTGCACCGGCTGAGTTTCTCCAGCATTTTTGTGTACCTTCGATTTTCCAGCATCTGCAGTTCCTTCTTGAACAACATAACAGATCAGGGTGTTGGATTTATAAATGAAAGCACAGAACACAAAAGTGGCAAAGTTAAGATAAACCTACTTAAAATATTAGTATTGTGTTCAATTCTAGGTATCACAGTAAATAAATGGTGTGAAGCTCTATAGATGGTGCGTTCGGATAGTTACGAGAATGGTTACATGATGCGAGAGATTACATTTATAGAGAGAGATTGGAGAGCAGGGATAATTACTTTGCAGCAAAGAGATTAGATTTGTGTTTAACATTATGAAGGATTTTGCTGAAGAAAGAAAATCTATTACCAAGAGCTCATGTGGAGATATTGACAGCTGTTTGTTTAAGAAGGAACTGCAGATGCTGGAAAATTGAAGGTACACAAAAAAGCTGGAGAAACTCAGCGGGTGCAGCAGCATCTATGGAGCGAAGGAAATAGGCAACGTTTCGGCCCGAAACCCATCAGACAGATATTGACAGCTGTTTGACAGAACAGAGGTGATTGTGAAAAAACATTTTTAATATATGTTGTGCAAATTTGGAATGATCTATCTGATGGGCCACTTGATACAAATCTAAACGTATCGCTCTCGGAAAGAAAATGCAAAAATAACTTGACACAAATAAAATTATTAGCATTTTGTAATAAAATAATAAAAAATAATAACAATGAAGTGTATGTGTGTGTGTGTGGCGCAGCACCGGAGACCCGGGTTCGATCCCGACTCCGGGTGCTGTCTGTACGGAGTTTGTACGTTCTCCCTGTGTTTGCGTGGGTTTAATCCAAGATCTTCGGTTTCCTCCCACACTCCAAAGACGTACAGGTTTGTAGGTTAATTGGCTTGGTAAATGGAAAAAATTGTCCCTAGTAGATTGGGATAGTGTTAATGCGCGGGGATCGCAGGTTGGTGCAGACGCGGTAGTGCTGAACGGACCTGTTTCCGCTCTGTATCTCTAAACTAAACAAGTGTTGGGAGGGGTTTGGGGATGTGAATTAACTGCATTACTTTTCGGAGACACCACAACTTCAGTGTATTGAATGAGCGCCTAATGAGCTGTACCAATATGAGATTCTGTGAAAGGAGCCTGGCAGAGATCACATCGCCAGGTTTTTCTCCTTGGAGCTGGAAGATTGGAAATAGAGGATGTTGAAATCTCTCTGAGCATTATTTTGAACTCATTTTATATTTTGACACTACAGTATTTTTCTTTGACTTCCTCTGCACTAGTTGATGGGGGCCAAGTCAGTGGCTATATTTAAGGCAGAGATGGATATATTCTTGATTAGTACAGGTGTCAGAGGTCATGGGGAGAAGGCAGGTGAATGGAGTTAGGAGGGAGAGATAGATCCGGCATGATTGAATGGAGGAGTAGACTTGATGGGCCGAATGGCCTAATTCTGCTCCTATCTCTTATGACTTTTGATCTTGATGATCTGTAGTGGTGCCCCAATGTGTGCCTTGGCCTCAAGTGCACACATTATATCCATCCATGTATGATAATGTTGTGTTGTCTTTGTTAGTTATGTCTTTCCATGTTACGGGCTATAGAATTCTTTAGTTTAACATGACAAAAACCTCAAGTTCCTACCCTCTCAATTCTTTATACACTATTGCTTGTAACATTTTATCATCAAAGTTGATTTTTTTTCCGTAGCAATGTTTGCAATTTTTGCAACACATATTTTCTCTAATTGGTGTTACATATGTCTCCAGTTTGCTACTGATGCTCTGTACATTGTTGAATAATTTAAATGTAATTTATCATTATACCTGCTTCATTAGTTCACTGCACCTTGCTGTATTAATCTAATAATAATTTTGCTATTCTAATCTCTAAGCATGTTTTTTTTTCATTCTCAATCAATCTTTTTCTTAATTCTACAATAGGCTTAATCCAGCTGGTACTCTGCTGCTGATACTCATACACCATGCTATTCCTGTACTCTTTCCTAGTCCGACAGCAACAATAGGATCTTTTGAATTGCAAACCTCCACTGCATGTCCCATCTATGATGGGAGTGGGCCACAAGTGAGCTTCAGGTGGCAGGATCCTCGGCTCTATTCCAAGCATCATCCAGACGATCTGTGTCAACTTAAAAATCATCAGCTACTCTAAGGGTCTGACAGCATCTCCGGAGAAAAGGAGTAGGTGATGTTTCGGGTCGAGCCCCTTCAGACTGAGGGTCAGGAGAGAGGGAAATCGGAGATATGGAGGGTTACCCTCTCCCCTCAGTCTGAAGAAGGGTCTCGATCCGAAACGTCACCTATTCCTTCTCGCCAGAGATGCTGTCTGACCCGCTGAGTTACTCTGTCCATCAGTTTTCTGTCCATCTTCGGTTTAAACCAGCATCCGCAGTTCCTTCCTAAATATTACTCTGCGCTCTGTATCTCTCCCTTTGCTCTACCTATTATATTCGAGGTCGGCATGATTCTGGTTTGGCTTGAGGTCCACAACATCCTGGGATTTGCCTAAGAACTAGAGCGCGGACTTTGAAAATGGTACCAAAATGTGGCCCCTTGCAAGCGGGCTCAGCAGACTTTCTTCACACTTGCTAATTCTGCACACTTGCTCATTGGGGATCAGGGGTTTGGCAATGCTCTGCTGGACTCTTTGCAAGATAAAAAACTCCGCTGTGTTAGTCCTTCGCATGTGTGCTGCTAATGGCAACTCAAATTTCACTGCACCAGAAATGGTGTATGTGACAATAAATGTCCTTTGTCCTTCACATGGCAGTAAAAGTGCCCATGAACCTGTAGATTGGCTATAGCATGTTAGCCAATTAGTTAGCCAAATTCCAGACTTTAAAACTACAGCTCGCTAGTGCACCTCCCCTGTCATACTTCAACATCAACCTGCCAGTCACATGTATCTCATTTATAAAAAAATTATTAAAAAAAAAAAAAAAATCCCAGTATGGACTAGGCGCAGCATGCCTACAGACTTCCTTCAGTGGCGACGTGATGCCGGTATCCTACGCTCCGCGCACCCTAACGGATACTGAACAACGCTATGCACAGGTCGAGAAGGAACTGCTTACCCGTGGTTTCCGCCTGCTCTAAATTTAAAGACTTTATTTTTGGCAAGACTGTCACGGTGGAAACGGGTCACCGGCCGCTAGTCACCATCCTGAGTAAACCGATCCATGCTGCCCCAGTAAGACTTCAACGCATGGTGATGCAGCTACAACAGTTTGATTTTCGCATTGTCTGTAAAAAAGGTAAAGACATGCACATCGCAGACACTCTATCTCGAGCTCCACGCACCACCAGCGAACAACACCCGTTCGAATAGGACGAATTCTCCGTTCTGAAAGTATCGTTCGTTCCAACCGACCGCCAGCTCCGCCTCGCCGAACACGCGCCCCGCTGCAGATAAAACCTCTCAGCTGCTAACTAACAGTCCAACGCTCCTTTTGAACTGCGACCTTATTTCCTGGTACGTGATGAACTAGTAATACAGGATGGAGTGATAGCTAAGGGTCACAAGACGGTCACCCCCTCTTCCCTGTGAAACGAGTACTATGAGGAAATCCACCCAGGCATGGAGGCTACCCTACAGCGTGCAAAATAAATTATCTACTGGCCTGGAATGACCAAGTACATTCGGGAGAAAACAGAATCATGTAACAGACAAGCACCCCACCAGCAGAAACAGCCCCCTGCTGACTCAACCTGCTCCCTCTCTGCCATGGTCATCGCTGGCTGCCGATATCTTTGACTGGCACTGGAAACACTATCTCATGTTAGTGGACTCATACTCGAACTGGTTTGAAATCGACGTTCTGCAAACCATCTCCTCGGAGATAGTCGTCCGAAATCTCCGACAACACTTCGCTGCACATGGCATCCCAGCTCGTCTTCAGACTGACAACGGGACCCAGTTCACCAGCCAAAACTCTAAAGACTTTGCCAAACGGCGGAACTTGCAACACATTACCAGCAGCCCAGAACACCCACAGTCCAATGGACTTGCCGAGCGTGCTGTACGCAGCGCTAAACATCTCATGGAGCGCTCCTACCTAGCAAAGTCTGATGTCTACCTGGACCTATTGAACCTGAGAAATATTGCGAGAGATAAGGTTTTAGGTTCTCCAGCCCAGCGCCTGATGTCCCGCTGAACGCAAAACCTCAGCTGCCCGTCAGCCATCTATAGACGTGACCATCAACTGTTGTGTAACGGAGTCCGTTTCCCCAGGGTCCTGATGCATCTATAGACGCGACCATCAACTGTGATGGAACGGAGTCCGTTTCCCCAGAGTCCTGATGCACCTCCGCTCAACTTTAAAGTGATTGCTGTTCCAGTACCTGCAGCTACTAGTCCCATCCACTCCCCACGTCGGTCTCTTCCCTCTTCCCCTTTTGTAAACCGGCCCCTACGGTGTCTCCCCATAGCCCATCGGGCTCACCAAACCGCGCCCTCAACTTTTCGGAGGAAAAGGTTGATGAGGCAGCTCCTTACCGTACGTCGACAGGGCGGGTTAGCAAGCCACCCGTTAGATATGGCGATTATGTTTAACCCCATTATTATCGGATGTGGCAATTTGCATTTAACATTTTATTTACTCATCGTAGTTCTAATGCTTTACTAGTTTTCATTTATACAAGAAGAGATGTAGATTGGCTATAGCATGTTCGCCAATTAGAATGCTTAGTAATTATAACCCCGCCTAATTATATCATTCATAGTGTAATGCCCCTGTCCCACTTAGGAAACCTGAACGGAAACCTCTGGAGACTTTGCGCCCCACCCAAGGTTTCCATGCGGTTCCCGGAGGTTTTTGTCAGTCTCCCTACCTGCTTCCACTACCTGCAACCTCCAGCAACCACCTGCAACCTCCGGGAACCGCACGGAAACCTTGGGTGGGGCGCAAAGTCTCCAGAGGTTTCCGTTCAGGTTTCCTAAGTGGGACAGGGGCATTAGAACCTACCCACTGCCTACCAGTAGCAGTGTGAGCGTGTAATGAACTGCTTAGAAGTTCATGACCTGAACAATAAAGTTGCTTGTGTTTCAACCTGTGTGAGTCTGAGTACTTTACAGAACCATTGGGAGCATACAGAACAATGCTTTTCACTGTACCCTCTATTATAATAAACCTAAACATAAATTAAACTGCTTTGATTTCTTGAAGTGTAAAGTAAAATAAAGAAAAGAGTTTCATCTGGATGTATTTTTTATTGAAGGTCAGCGATGCCATTTGAATGAGTGAGTTTACTGAAGGGTATCCACCATAGCTGGAATGATGCAAAGTACATTTGTCTTCTCAGCTCAATACTGTGCTAGACTACTGTTGAACTAGAGTGGCTGGTGTAACATGTACAGCAGCATCCAATCTCCAGCATGTCTCCAATTCTGCATGGCAATGTACCAGTGCATAAATCAAAGATGCGCTGTGCACCAATTCAAACTATCATATCCACAATCACCCACCCCTTCCCCAGCACCATTCTCACCACCTCCCACTGCAGCAAGCACTGCATGCTTTGACACGCACTATTATAAATTGATTCTGATGATTTAGGCTTGGGAAGTCTGTTGTTTCCAGGAAAGCTTATGGTAGCAATTGCATTAAAGAACGACTTCTGCTTATTGCTGTTGGAGCAGTTGTTTGCAATGGCTGAGAAATGTCTGGGAGATTGTTTTTCAAAGCAGGGGCCGTGACCCTCAGGTGAGTCATTCAATAGTGAAAAATGGACTATACTTTCTGCTTCTTTAAATAAATGTTGATCCACAAACTGGGGAACTTATTCTTGTCAGGTTGTGTGGGTGAACCATTTGGTGTCAGTGGGTTGCCTAAAAACAGCCTGAAAACCATTGGGTTTTTGTTTTGGAAATGTTTGTCAAATTAATTAAAGCACGCTTGGATTAAAGCTGGGGTTAATCTTCTGATCTGGTGGTGTATCTGTTGCAAGTACGAGTCACACTCCCAAAGCCTTGCACTCAGCGGAATTGTGTCAATAACTGGAATTCTTAAATTGAATGGAAGGATGATTATGAATTTGATTAAAGTTTGCAGAACTCTTTTCACAAGATAACCTGTATTTCTAAATAATTTTAACCTTTAAGACTCGGTTTCCAAATTTCTTTTGGCTCCTAAAATTAGCTGCCTGTGTCCATTGCCTTCAATAGAAAATCATAATGGGTGATGTAAAATTGTTAATCTCCCCTTGTGTATTATATCTGTGTTCTGTAATTATAGTTCATCAGGTGATTAAATCATTGATTTTTCATCTCCTAAACGAGTTCTTTCTTTTGTGGATGAATCATGTTATTATTGTCCATTGTGTTCAAGAATTTAGAGTTCTGACCCAGGCAAAATTTGATGATAATTGAAGATATGTTGTGCAAAAAAGTGGAGGGGCAGGGAGTGTAGAGAGAACAGGGACTCTGCAGAAGGACTTGGACAGGTTGGGAGAGTGTGTAGAGAAGTGGCAGATGCAGGATTGCTTCGAGCAGGATTCCCAAAAGGTTCATCTGCAAGTCGAATCGGTAGTGAGGATGGCAAACGCAATGCTAGCATTTATTTCAGGAGGGCTAGAATACAAAAACAAGATGTAATGCTGAGGAGCTCTAGGGCGCTGGTCAGGCCACATTTAGAGTATTGTGAGCAATTTGGTGCACCATATCCAAGGAAGGATGTTCTGGCTCTGAAGAGGGTCCAGAGGTGGTTTACAAGAATGAATGGGTTAACACATGATGAGTGTTTGACGACACTGGGCCTGTACTCGCTGGAGTTTAGAAGGATGATGGGGAATCTCATTGAAACTTACCGAATAGTGAAAGGCTTGGTTAGAGTGGATGTGGAGAGGGTGTTTCCACTAGTGGGAGAGTCTAGGACCAGAAGTCATAGTTTCAGAATTAAAGGACATTCCTTTAGGAAGGAGGTGAGGAGAAATTTCTTTAGTCAGAAGGTGGTGAATCTGTGGAATTCTTTGCCCGTCAGATATTTTTAAGTAAGAGAAAGATAGATTCTTGAATACGACACAATACAATATAATTTTATTTATCCCAGGAGAGAAATAGGTGGGAAATATCCCAGTGAGGGAAATTAATATGTATGTTAAGGATTAAGGGGAGAAGGCAAGAGAATGAGGTTAGGAGCGAGAGATAGATCAGCTATGATTCAATGGCGGAGTAGACTTGATGAGCCGAATAGTCTAATTCTGCACCTATCACTTATGACCTCATGAGCTTATAAGGTTGTCAACACAGCAACCAGAATGAACTTCTAGAGAGAAACAATTCAGATAAACAATTTTGAATCTATTAATTATTTTGACTTCTGAATAATTCCTACAAAACATATTCCAGAATCAAGTTGTCTTCCCTTTTCATTTCCAATTATAATTCTGGGTTTGGCAAAAGGCAGGCTGCTTATTCCATCTACTTACATCCAACACATCAAACAGACATGCATGCAAACAAGATAGGCACAAAAAGCTGGAGTAACTCGATTTGTTACTAACACCTATGAGAGAGAAGTGAGTGTCACCAAACTTCTGAATTCACTGGTCGGGGTGGAACCCTCTCCAAGACAGACGTGAAGCTCACCGTTTCACCTGTTTTTGCAAAATGTTAAATGGTCAGCTCGACATAGACTACAAGACCAACACCAAACCCAAACCAATTAGGAGCAGACAAGGGCATTCGATCCAATTTGTGATCCCAGCTACAAAGACAGATGTGTACAGCAATTCGTTCTTCCCCCTCACAATTAAAGCATGGAATAATCTCCACCCAACTATAGTTACCCAACCAGATGCAACTACATTTAAAGTAGCTCTTTCTTCCCAATAACCCTTTCTGGATTAAGTCCTCCCTTCACCACCTCCAGTTTAAATTCCATTTGGAATGTTTTGGAGGACCTAGAAACCAATCAGCGGGACAGGCAGCATCTCTAGAAAGACGGAATGGGTGACGTTTCGGGTCTCGACCCTTCTTCACACGCTCCTGCCTAGAACGTAGGGTAATGTGGGGCCTTTGATCAAATAGCAGTGAGCCCAGCTTCATCTCATCATCTGTTCAGGCCTGTTGATTCTGCAGATATCTCCAGCCTCACTTGCACAGAACGATTCTGAGACAGGGATGTCAAGATGCACATTCAGCACACTATCCACCCCTCTCCCGTTGTCTTGTGCATGTGCGTTTTATACACAAGGAGGATCGCAGGCAAACTTTCAGCAGACACCAATTGCTTATCGCCTGATGCACATAATCACGGGCCAAAATGTATTCACTGCTGGCCTGTGATTCTTTGGAGAGCCACTGGAAACATCCTCCACATGGATCAACTCACCACTGACTTCTATACCTATGCATTGAAAAACAGGAGTTAGCTGAAGATCAGATATAACATAGACATAGAAATGAACAGCACTGGAACAGGCCCTTCAGCCCACAATGCTTGTGCTGATCATGATGCCAAGATGAACTAATCTCTGCCTACACATGGTCTGAATCCCTCCATTATCTGCTTATCCAAGTGCCTATTGAAAGGTCTATTGAACATTGCTGTTGTATCCGCCTCCACCACTATCCCTGGCAGTGCCATCCAGGCACCCACCACCATCTGTGTAAAAAACTTGTCTCGCACATCTCCTGTCAACATTGCCCTTTTCCCCATAAATCTATGTGCTATAATCTTTGACATTTCCACCCGGAGAAAAAGGTTCTGACATTTGATGTTTACATTCATTTTTTATAATGGTAATTACAGGTGTCCCTATTGTAACCTGTGGTAAATCTCTGGGGCTCAGGGGTATCATCTAAGCCCTCCATTGCTATAGAACGCTGTAAACCAGCGGAGAACTCACTGCTTCTGTAGCGATTGATAAGTACGATTGGATGAGGTCGGTTGAAACGGCCCGTTATTGAGCTCCAACTTTCTATGATTTTATGACTGCTATCAGCTGGGTGAAGAGAAGGCTACGATCTCTTCGATCAAAGACAGACACAAAATGCTGGTGTAACTCAGCAGGACAGGCAACATCTCTGGAGAGAAGGAATGGGTGGCGTTTCGGGTCGAGACCCTTCTTCAATCTTCAGTCCTTCTCTCCATAGATGCTTCCTGTCCCGCTGAGTTACACCAGGATTATTCATCCATCTTTGGTGTAAATCAGCATCAGCAGTTACTTCCCACCCATTCATGGTGTTTTCTATTGACATAAAGTCAATGTGAGTCATTCCACTGACTCCCTGGTCTTCACTGCTACCCGTGGAATTTCCTTCTGGAAATGATAGCGGAGGCTGAAGAGGCTGAATTAAATATTCGGAATGTTAATAGGTTATCCAACATGTTTTCCCATCATCAGCTCCTTTTGCAAATTCATTGCATAAGAGCCTTTTGCCCCCTTCATTCAATTGTTCACTTAGCAATTTCAAACACTGCATCTGTGTTCCTGTAATAAGCACTATTAATGCAGCGGAGGTGGAATGTGGATGTAAAGGGAGTTACAGACCAGTACAATTGATTACAAAATGATCAATGGCTCTGTGGTGATCAGCAGCATATGAATATTTTCTGGACAAAAATGATTTTAAATTTGAACCGATTGGAGTCAAGAATGAGTTCCATACTATGCACCTCATTGGTAACCTTCAGACTATCTTTCATCGGACTTTACCTTGCGCTATACGTTATTCCCTTATCATGTATCTGTACACTGTAAATGGCTCAATTGTAATCGCGTATGGTCTTTCCGCTGACTAGTTAGCATGCAACATAGGCTTTTCACTGTACCTCGGTACACATGACGATAAATTAAACTGAACTACTTCATGTGCTCAGCTTCCCCAATTCAATCTGATGTGCCTGCCCTTCAACATAATGGCAACAACACTCATACGACTCTCTACTTGTAATCCGTTTCATCTCAAAGACTGGCAGGATCCAAGTGAACACGACAAAAAATAATAGATGCAGGAGTTGGCCTTTCAGTCCATATAATAACCATATAACCATATAACAATTACAGCACGGAAACAGGCCATCTCGGCCCTACAAGTCCGTGCCGAACAAATTTTTTTTCCCCTTAGTCCCACCTGCCTGCACTCATACCATAACCCTCCATTCCCTTTTCATCCATATGCCTATCCAATTTATTTTTAAATGATACCAACAAACCTGCCTCCACCACTTCCACTGGAAGCTCATTCCACACCGCTACCACTCTCTGAGTAAAGAAGTTCCCCCTCATATTACCCCTAAACTTCTGTCCCTTAATTCTGAAGTCATGTCCTCTTGTTTGAATCTTCCCTATTCTCAAAGGGAAAAGCTCCACAAACCAATCAACCATTCACGAAGAACAAGTCAAAACTTCAACATCAAATCTACTTTCCCTTCATCCAAGTCACAAGTACAAGTCGGGCAATATTTCAGGAATGCTACATTACACATTGAGTAACAGCACAGTCTGATACTGTCAAATGTCAGAAGATAGACACAAAATGCTGGAGTAACTCCGTGGGACAGGCAGCATCTCTGGATGGAAGGAATGGGTGAGACGCTTCTTCAGACTGCTCTCAACTTCTTCAGACTGTCAGGATGTTCAAGGCTGGATTGCCTTCCACGACTTGGGTCAGGAAGGGAAAAGCATTAAAGCATTTTAATCCTGGTTGCTATCGGCTAATCCGTGTTCAAAAGAATGTGTTAGGATGGTTAGGAACATCGCAGGAGCAAACCTTACAACTATTGCATTTGACATTCAGAGCAACAGCTCTGGGTGCTTATGCGAGAGGCTAGTTACTTCTAAAGGGCACCACAACACTCAATATCTCAAGTGAAATGTAAAGGATTTTTACTTGAAGAGGATGCCATCAGAGGTAGAAATGCATCTCAGCAAAGGTCAACATAGTGATCAGGAGAAACACCAAGGCATTCTGACCTTCACTTCCAGCTCAGGAGCACAGAACAGCTCAAACACTTGATGCTACACACCTACTGTACAATCCAATTGATTTAGCTGTGCTCGGAGTCAATTGCCTAAAGTGTGTCGGTTTCAACCACAAGATTGGATTCTCATTTGTTATGATTGAATAAACAGATAGCTCACACCAATGCCTTTTGGAGTTGATTATGTGGGTGTTTTTCCAAAGTATATTTTCTTGTTGCAGTGATGGTGAAGAAATGTTCCAAGATGTGCAAATTAAATTAATATTAATGAGAGGACACCGGCTACTTAAATTGCGATGCTGACATTCTGCACCAACGAGGTGTAATTTGATTGCTGTTCGTTGAAAATTACCAGTTAGTAACACTCTTACCTTGAATTCAGAAGACCTAATCCAGAGATTGTGGAACAGAAATATAGGCTGACTTTCCAATGCTACTTCATCAGAGGTGCCATTTTATGGATGAGATAACATTTTTGCCCTCCAATTGTGGCAAGGAAAATCTTAGAGCTTTACTCTAAATTGGAACGACTGTTATCCCTGGTTCTCAATATTTTTGTGCCATTAACAGGTGAGGTTGGGGGGGGGGGGGGGGGGGGGCTCCCGTGCTACCTGCTCCATGGTCGGATAGTCGGCGACTAAACCGTCTCCCCCACCTGGTTTGCCAGGTGAGGAGGGGGCTGTGAACCCCCAGCAGGAACAAAAACAAGACCTGTCTTTTTTTTTTTTTTTTTTTTTTTTTTTGTTATTTTATTAGAAGTTAATACAGCACAAAACAGTACAGTGGAACCTAATTTTAGGTGCCAACTATGTAATACCGTAATCCATTCTATGTACAACCTCTAGTTTTATGTTATGAGAAGGAAGTAAGCAAGACAAGAAAAAGAAAACAATAGAAAGAGGAAAAAGTGGAAAAATAGATGGTAGAGAGTAGAAAAACGTGAAGTGTGTATATAAAAAATAAAAAAGGAAGAGAGAAAGTGGGAAGAACAAGACCTGTCAAAGGGCAAATGAGCTCCCAGCGAGCCAACGGCCATCCACACTTCAGTAGAAGTTGCGATCGCTGTCATGCATAGCTTGGTGAGGAATGATGATAAAGCACACACACACCTAAATCCTATACTTCCAGTGGCGGAGGTCCGCGGGAACTGGAGGACAGAGATGTGTGGTGCATCCGCCACCGTTCCCGTTGGAAACTGGCACCACTGTGTCGCTAATGTTTTCAACGATGATGATGAATCCAAATTTATTCCTCAGTCAATATTATTATTATAGATTATCTGGTCATTTTCGCATTACTGTTTGTGGGAGCTTGCTATGTAGAAACATAGAAACATAGAAAATAGGTGCAGGAGTAGGCCATTCGGCCCTTCGAGACTGCACCACCATTCAATATGATCATGGCTGATCATCCAATTTAGTATCCCATACCTGCCTTGTCTCCATACCCCCTGATCCCTTTAGCCACAAGGGCCACATCTAACTCCCTCTTAAATATAATATGTGCAATATTATAACAGTTATCAGCCTTCAGAAATATGTTTAAAGGGATTGGTGAGGCTCTATATGAATAGAAACATAGAAACATAGAAATTAGGTGCAGGAGTAGGCCATTCGGCCCTTCGAGCCTGCACCACCATTCAATATGATCATGGCTGATCATCCAACTCAGTATCCCGTACCTGCCTTCTCTCCATACCCTCTGATCCCCTTAGCCACAAGGGCCACATCTAACTCCCTCTTAAATATAGCCAATGAACTGGCCTCGACTACCCTCTGCGGCAGAGAGTTCCAGAGATTCACCACTCTCTGTGTGAAAAAAGTTCTTCTCATCAGAGAATGTAGCACGTTTGTTTGAAAGAACAGATCATAAATTCACATGGTCACAAGCTATAGGAGTAGAATTAGGCAATTCGGTCCATTGAGTCGACTCCACAATTTAACCTGCCTCCTAATCTCATTTTCTTGCCTTCTCCCCATAACCTTTGACACCCGTTCTGATCAAGAATTTGTCTATCTCTGCCTTAAATATATCCACTGACTTGGCCTCCACAGACGTCTGTGGCAATGAGCTCCACAGAATAACTACCCTCTGGCTAAAGAAGTTCTTACTCACCTTCTTTCTAAAAGAGTGGCCTCATCCAGGAGTTTAAGAAGGAGCTGCAGATGCTGGAAAATCGAAGGTACACAAAAATGCTGGAGAAACTCAGCGGGTGCAGCAGCATCTATGGAGCGAAGGAAATAGGCAACGTTTCGTCCCGAAACGTTGCCTATTTCCTTCGCTCCATAGATGCTGCTGCACCCGCTGAGTTTCTCCAGCATTTTTGTGTACTGTCCTCATCCAGGAGTCAGCAAGCCTGGACACATTAATGTATCTCAAGTGAATCCAGAACCAAATACAATCCCACCTCAACCTCTCACCCTCCACTCCCACTGCACGTGCCCACGTACATATACAAGTGACACCGAGCACAGCTAAATCAATTGGATTGTAGCTGTGTATGCGTGTGGTACACCAGCTGCACAGCGGCTCAGAGGAAAGCGCTCCAGAAGGCCATTGACAACGCCCAGAGGATTGTCGGCTGCCCTCTCCTTACCTTGGAGGACTTACACAGTTCCCGCTGCATCAAAAAATCCCAGAGTATTATAAAGGACATTTCCCACCCCGGACACTCCCTGTTTGAACTGTTGCCGTCAGGCAGACGGTACAGATCTACAAGGACAAGGACGAACAGACTAAAAAACAGTTTTTACCCCACTGCTATAAAAGCACTAAATGTAGCCGCCAAGGAACGCAGGGGCGATACAGACTAAGGGACTGTGGTAACTGTGAAATCGACAGAAGGATGGAGGGTTGGGTGTTTATGCGTGCTATTTTCATGATATTTATTTTAGTTGTTTATCTTTTAATATTTTACCTTGTATGTATCGTTAGCTTTTAGAAATGTTTGAATGGTGCACTGACTGGCTGACATTTTTAAATTTTGTTGTACATGGTTCATGTTACAATGACAATAAAGAAACTATTCTATTCTATTCTACTATTCTATTAACTGAAGGCTAGTCACTTGAATAAGGCAAATGAAGGAGTATGGTGTGCAAACCAACATTCTACAGAGAGATGAAAGTGAACCCACTAACACGAAACAAAAGTAATGAAAGCAGTTCAAATATTTCAATAATCAAGATCACGTGATCCGTCCTTTAGGGAAGTGACACCGAGCACAGCTAAATCAATTGGATTGTAGGTGTGTAGCATCAAGTGTTTGAGCTGTTCCGTGCTCCTGAGCTGGAAGTGAAGGTCAGAATGCCTCAGTGTTTCTCCTGATCACTCTTATGACCTTTGCTGAGATGCATTTCCACCTCTGATGTCATCCTCTTCAAGTAAGAATCCTTACATTTCACCTGAGATATTGAGTGTTGTGGTGCCCTTTAGGAGTCACCAGCCTCTAGCATAAGCACCCAGAGCTGTTGCTCGATGGGACGGATGGCCTATTGCTACTCCTTCCTATAACTTGTAAACTTGTGAACTTGCAGCTGAATAGGTGCAGGATATGACCATTACAGCGAAACTTGCATTAACTGAGCCAGGCCGGTAGTAATGTTGATGGCGAGAGTTACAGGAGTATTATAATAAATTAGGTATCTGATCGATTACAACTTCAGCAAGTATCAAAATGTCAGTGAGTACTTCCTACAGACCTTTTCACATTATATACCGGATGCTGACCTCAAACAAAAGTAAGATGAAGCCAAGGTTCCCGCACTAAACGTGTTACAATATATAATGTCAAACATTAATGACTGGAGCACATAAGAATAACTAAAATGAAGGGCACAAAAGCTGGAGAAACTCAGCGGGCGAGGCAGCATCTATGGAGTGAAAGAATAGACGACGTTTCGGATCGAGAATAGATGCTGCCTCACCCGCTGAGTTTCTCCAGCTTTTTTTTGTCCACCTTTGATTTTTCCAGCATCTGCAGTTCATTCTTAAAAATTAAGGGCACAATCACTATTATCCATAAAAGACAGAGAAAGAAAAATGTTGCCATATCCCCACCTCCTTGACTGGTTTGATAGGTGGAGCAAATTCGTACACAGGTTTAGTGTATAGTACCGTGCCATTTGTGAAAGAGATAGACACCTTTAGAATGGGTAAAGGTGGGTTAATATTCATGAGCACTTCTGTTTCTCAGGAGTGGAATAATCCAGGTCGTTTTTGCTTGTTCACATTTTTAACAAACACGATACTGTAAAACATTCAGTTGCCAATTATGTACAGATTTCGTTTCATTTGATGCGCAGGTTTTTACTATTTTTCGATCTGTAAACTATAATATAGAGGGCTGAGATTCACTGTGATTCAAATGCACCACCTCCACATTCTCATGGGCATGGTGGAACAGCAATGATCAATGCAGCATCACTTCTACAGCCCACTCCACATGCCGAGTTGAGTGCAACACACACTGCAAGTGGAACAGATTCGTGGAGCTGTTGGCATCACTAGATTGTTAGTCGAGAGTCAAGAGTCAAGAGTGTTTTATTGTCATATGTCCCAGATAGAACAATGAAATTCTTACTTGTAGCAGCGCAACATAATATGTAAACATTGTACACTGTAACCAATATAATAAACGAGAGAGAGAAAAAATGTCTATCTATCTATCTATCTATCTATCTATCTATCTATCTATCTATCTATCTATCTATCTATCTATCTAACTAACTATCTATCTATCTATCTATCTATCTATCCACACAAAAAAAAAACAAATTAACACTTCGTCTAATTATTTGTTTAAGAAGGAACTGCAGATGCTGGAAAATCGGAGGTACACAAAAATGCTAGAGAAACTCAGCGGGTGGAGCAGCATCTATGGAGCGAAGGAAATAGGCAACGTTTCGGGCCGAAGCCCTTCTTCAGACTGGGGGGGGGGGGGGGGGGGGGGAATCCATGGTGAAGATGTGGGAATTGGGGCCTGGGAAACAGATGTCATGGAGGAGACGAAGAGCATGTACCAACTAAAAGATAGTTTTATACATCTACCTGTGTAGTTATAACTTAAATTATAATGAAGTGTTACTCTCCACATGCTCACAGTTGCTGCTGTGTTTCATCTACGTTTGCTGTGCCTTGAGCCAATTCTTCCAGCCCAAACTTCATATCCGAAAAATCGAGAGCGCCAATATTTACTGGTAATTTATTGAGCAGGGTCAGAAATTGGACATAATTACATATTCTGTTGTGCTGCTGTACGAATTTCATTGTTCTATCTGGGACATATGACAATAAAACACTCTTGACTCTTGACTTTTTACTCTTACCTCTGGGTTTAGCATTCATAAGGACATTCTGAAATAGCCTCCAGGAAATGTCCATTGGCATTTTGATACTTAATTTGCAGCTGTGCTTTATTAACCAGCTAATTTATTTGGATATTTTATTTGGCAAAAATCTTCCAAGAACATTTTCCCCAGTTTTCTATCTTCCCCTGAAGGTATTGACTCATGCCACTACTATCTCCAATACATGACAGTGCTTGCTAGGAGCTGATGCATTCACAGTCGCAATTAGAACCATTCCTGTATTCAAAGTGAATGCCTGTCCTGGAGGAACTGAGCCCCTGGTGTTTTACTTTAACTGTTGCTGAGCTTGGTTACAGTGAAGCCAGTTATAATTGCGGCTACAATCACAAGGAAACAAGGAAATAGGAGCTGGAGTAGGCTACTAATCCCCTCAAGACTTGCCACCCATGATCTGGTCCAGGTATTAACTCTTCATCTTTGCTAGTTCCTCAAAGTCCTCAATTCCTTGATTTTTCCAAAACGTATTTAACTCTTCCTTAATCACCTCCAGTGATCTCGCCTTCAGAACTGTCTGGGTGAGAGAATTCCAGAGAATTCCAACATCACCCTCCACCAACATAAATTGTGTGAAGTTGAGTTTTTTTAAGATGGCCCCCTTTATCTTGCAACTATGACTCCTCATTTGAGACTCTCCTTCTAGTTGATCCATTTTAACATCTATCAAGTCATGTCCTCTTATGCCCCTGTCCCACTTAGGAAACCTGAATGGAAACCTCTGGAGACTTTGCGCCCCACCCAACGTTTCCGTGCGGTTCCAGGAGGTTTTTTATCAGTCTCCCTACCTGCTTCCACTACCTGCAACCTCCGGCAACCACCTGCAACTTGCGGGAACCGCACGGGAACCTTGGGTGGGGCGCAAAGTCTCCAGAGGTTTCAGTTCAGGTTTACTAAGTGGGACAGGGGCATTAGGAGCTATGTATTTCAATAAAGCCACTCCCATTCCTCTAAAGAATATAGATATAATATCTTTATCCATTCTTGGTAGGACAACCCTCAAATCACAAGAATCCACTCAGTGAAGGCCTCTAATGTGAATATATCCTCCTGTGAATTAACATTGTTTAATCAAAGGGGAAGCTGTGGAGATAATGGCAGGTCAGAGACTTCGGAGTTCAAATCTGCTTGTGCTAATTCATAAAATCAGAGCAATACATTTCTCTCAAGTTTATTATGTGGTAATCATGAAGATTTGTAAATAATGAAACAATATGTCTTGGCTCTTTGTCAGTGTAAGGGAATTACTAATTTCTCCTGGTCAAGTGTGTAGATGTCACTCAATTTCTACATTTGAAGAAGGGTCCCGACCAGAAACATTGCCTATCCGTGTCTTTCAGAGATTCTGCCTGAACCGCTGAGTTACTCCAGAACTTTATGCTTTTTTTTTGTAAACCATCATATGCAGTTCCTTCTGTCTGCATCAGTACAGGCTAGAATCCTAATCCTTTTGAGATGTCCCATTGAGCAAAGATGGCTCGGAAAGGTGGAACTGCTGCAAGCAATTAACCTCAATGTGGGGTCAAGCTAATTTGGCCGTCACCATCACATAGCAATACAATAAACATTTCAAAAGGAATATGACATATGTCCCCCCCCCCCCCCCTCAGTCGGTACACCACAGGAAATCACTGTAGGGAATCTACTGATTAATTTTAAAACAATATTCCTAATTTTTAATTGAAAGTCCTTGAGTTTTACGTGCTCCAATCCTACTTCCAGGGAGTCCCGCGTATCCACAGCTGCTTTAACATATTTTCCCAGTTTTAGAAATAATTTTGTGATCAGCAACACCCCAGAGTCTAATAGAGTATTGGGTCTGTCCCACTGCGGCAATCTTTCAGCGGACTGCCGGCGACTGTCAAAAACTGGCAACTGGAATGGCGACTGTCAGAGTGGAACACACACACACACGCACACACACACGCACGCACGCACACACACACACACACACACGCACACGCACACGCACACACACAAAAGGTGGGGGCCAGGGCAAGTGGGGGAGCTGTCTAAAAAATTCCCACGGTGCAAAGACAAGGTGATACAGACACACACCGCGATGAACAGGAAGGTTTGGCGCTGCAATCAAGACAGCTAAAGCACAGTGTACGGTAATTCCTTTAAAAGAGGGGGGAGAAGGGGGGAGAACGAGGGAGAAGGAGTGGAGACAACTACCTGCGAACATGTGGCGACCATGTGGCGACTGCATAGTCTCCTGCAGTCGCCTCAAAAGCCGCCAAAATGGTACAGGCCCATAAACAGATGTGCTGAGTGCTAATGGATAAATTATGTAACTTTGATTCTTTAAACTGATGAATCTTGTGGGGGACTGACAGGTGAAGAGTTCCAGCAGCATAAATGTTGTATCTCCAGCAGCCCCCGTGGTATCTGAGATATGAAAGATCACTGTTGGAAACCTCATGCCCCATCATCCAGTTTTTCTTACTAAGATTTGCTGGTCGGCAAATGGCCAAGGAATGAATACACGATTTGAGAGTACATTTGATTGCAAGGGATTGTCAAAATAAAAAAATCAATCCACTCTTAAAGGTTGAAGCAGCTCGGTACCATTTGTAAATCTAATTCTTGCCAAACGCAATTTTAACCGAACGTGTCAGGCAGGGAATCGGTGGCATTGGGTAGAATGTCAATTTTTGCATTCTGCCAGTTTATGTGAGAATAAAAGTTTGTGGAGCGTACAACCAGCTTTGCATCTAAAGGGCCCGTCTCATTTGAGCGTCACGCGGGTGGGGCGCGTAGATTTTGTGATTCCCAAAATCCTCGGGCGCCGCGCGCGACTGCGCGTCACTGCCTAGATCGCCACGCACCATGCGCGCGTAATGCACATCACGTGCGCGTCACAACGTGCGTGTCATGCGTCGTGGCACGTAAATGATATCGCGTATATGACGTGCAAATGACGCTCAACCTAGGGCAGGCCCTTAACTCCCCCCCCACTTCCTCAAATGGTAGGTTGTTAAACTCACCCCCTTTTGATAGGGATGGTCTCAGGAAAAAGAATATCTGCTCCAAGGAATAACTGCGCACAGCTCAATGCAATACAAAAAAACTGCTTAAAAATTGTAATGGACAAAAAAACCCCATTCTTCTTGCTTTTTTATCACAATATCTTAACAACCATGCCACTGTGGTAAAATAAAACAGATAGCATAAAGCAGTCATCTAGTACAAATTAATCCATGCTTTCAATAAAATAAATCACGTCCCATCACTGACCTCTCTATTCTCACTGTTGAAGTGTTTGAATGGATAATACTCTTTTCCCTAAAAGCACTATGAAATGTTGACTGATTTACACATAGCATTCTGGCACTTCAGTTATTCCATCAGCCCACACTGCAATCTACACTCCGCCACACTCACACCCACCTACTAGTTAAAATTGACAGCCTTAGTATTGAGAAATAGTGCATTTGGATCAGATTCTATGACATTTCTAAGAACAAGAATAGAGTTGCCACCTTACAGCGCCAAGGACCAAGGTTCAATCCTGACTGCGGGTGCTGTCTGTACGGAGTTTGTACATTCTCCCAGTGACCTGCATGGGTTTTCTCCGGATGCTCCGGTTTCCTCCCACATTCCAAAGACGTACAGGTTTGTTGGTTAATTGGCCCTAGTATGTTAGTGTGTGGCATCGCTGGTTGGTGCGTGCTCGGTGGACCAAAGGTGTGTATTTTTTCATTTTGGCTGTGTTAATTTACAGTGCACTTGTCTTTCACTCCAGGTGGATTGTACCTCTGTCCCGACAAGAAGGTGAAAATATGCTGACGTTAATTCAGAGTGGCAGTGGAGGTTCTATAACGTTTGCAGATTGGCACTTTGCCCAACCTGAACCTCCAAGTAGCTATTAACAAGCTACCAATTTGCAGCATGGCACATTAACACTTTCCTAATGAGTACAATTAGTGCCAATTAATATTTGAAGGTATTTACTATTCTCCTTCTGGAAAACATGACTAAAATGCATAATGTGTGTTAGACACAGATGTGAAAATTAAAAAAACAAAATACATATTTTACCAGTGCTCATTCTGAAGGTTTCTTGATGTATATATTGTTTATTAAATTATTTGTTGCACAAAAACACGATTCAGATTACTGCCGCATTTGTTCATGTAATCTCTTTATTTGAACTTTTTCTTTAGAACATTGTAATTATATGTGCAGGATAATGGCTGATAATATTGTTCACATCAGTTATGCATTTGAGAGGGTTCAATAGATGCTACCATGGAACAAGGGTACTGCATTAATATTACACCTCTAACTTTAATGCACATGTTTAATCCATTCTCATTGACCTTTTATTGATTAATATTATCTGTAAGGTTTATGTTTTATTTGTCCTAGTTCATGTTTTTATGTTTCCTTCTAGATTTTGCTTTAGACTTTAGATCAGTGGTTCCCAACCTTTTTTTGGCCATGCCCCACATAATCACCTCTAAAATCCTGATGGTTCATGTGGTGATATGAACTCCGTTTCAGCTGAAGAAGATTAAAACGCCAATACCTTGGTTTAGACAAGCTTCAAAAGAACATGGCATCCATGAAAAAGAAAAATGAAATAAACAAAAGACAGTTAAAGTTCTGAGCAAGAAATTACTAAAGAATTGTAAAAAAAAAAAGAAAAAAAACATTAGGTGATATTTAAATAATAATAATGATAAATATGATAATAAAAGAGTATTCACAGGTAATAAAGAGAGAGAAAATTCGTGCGACGTGCATGAAGAGCGATGGCGCGGTGATTATGTAATAACTACACAATAAAGACCCTTTTAACCCCCAAAAAATTATTTACTCAAAATAACATCTGAAACATAAACTACATATGTTCACCTGATGGAAAATCCTAAAAAATAAAAATCGAAAATTTGGACCCAGACCTCCTCAGTCGCGCTCAATTGCCCCCCCTTAAAAATCAAATTGCCCCCCTGTGGGGCGTACGCTCCACGTTGGGAACCACTGCTTTAGATAGACAGTTTCCCTCACCCAAAGTTCACCTTCCTCCCCTGGTTAGTAATCATTGATGGAGTCTGACTCTGGTGGCTGGGGTGTATATATATATATATATTTATATATATATATATATATATATGTGTGTGTGTCCAAAGCTGAACACACATCTCGTCATCTGCATATATCTGTCTTGAGCTTCTTGTCCTTCTTGTGTGTGGCGATGGAAAGATTGGTGAAAGCAAGGCCGCGACAAGTGCGCTCTTTCCTCGACCCCTATGTGTGTGTATGTGCGTTGTGTGTAGGAAGGAACACTGCAGATGTTGGTTTAAACCGAAGATAGGCACAATCTCTGGAGAAAAGCAATAGGTGACATTTCGGGTCGAGATCCTTCTTCAGACTGAGAGTCAAGAGAAAGGGAAACGAGAGATATAAATGGTGATGTAGAGAGATATAGAACAAATGAATGAAAAAGATGCATAAAAATATCGATGATAAAGGAAACACGCCCTTGGTAGATGTTTAAGAAGGGTCTCGACCCAAAACGTCACCCATTTCCTTTGCTCCATAGATGCTGCCTCACCCGCTGAGTTTCTCCAGCATTTTTGTCTACAGGCCGTTATTAGATGTGTGTTAGGTGAGAATGAGTACAGGCAATGAGACCCAACAACAAGAGTTTGAAGCTGGTACAACGTGGGTGGGTATGGAATGGAGAGAGAAGGGGTTGCAAGGGTTCCTTGAAGTTAGAGAAATCAATATTCATACCACTGTTGTATATATATTCTGGACATTCTCAACCATGTAAAAAAAGTTGCAAATTGAGCTCAATCACCAAAATGTCCAAAGTCTGCATATGATAAACTTACAATCATTTAATAACTCGAGGTCAACATGACGATCCTATCCTAACCAAGTCACTATAAGCAAGGGGTTCAACCTGATCTGCACCACAAACCCACAAACCATTTGGTTCCATCAGCAGACTGCCATTCTGGGCAATTCTCAGTAGATAATGTTAAAAAGGAACAATACAAAAAATCACAGAGCATTTACTGTTGACTGCCTATTGTGTGAGCAAATTAAATGATGAAATCTAACTTGAAATATTTGGATCCAATTGATCTTGCAATCACATTGATCTATATGTTCAGACAACCTATTCTTCCAATAGTTTAAAATAATGCCCATTCCAGGGACTGTTAATTCTCGGATATTTCTGCTTCATAAATCTTCTCAAATGGCCGACGAAAGATAAGAAGAGCCCTGAGAATGATTAATCCTTGTGTTAAGTTTGTCACTGACATCCATTCATTGCAGCAGAGGGGTAAGTTGTCGAAATGAGTAGAGTCAATGTTCAGCTTTAAGAACATTGTTCATGTGCATTTGGCTGTTTCAGTGACTGTGTAGATGTTATTGAAGGGGGTTGTTGGGAAGGAAAATACAGTATTTACCCTAGGTACATGTGATGACAAAGTATCATTCATTGGGCCGATGCTTTGTACCATTTGTCTTATTTCCTCAATTAAAATGTAGAAGACTAACGTCGACAATTAGCTGCTATTGACTATCATTTGCTGCTGGCTCTGGCCACATGGTGCTTGAGTGCAGAATGAACCCGAGCAACCAAATATTTGGAAACCCAAGCAGGACTGGAATAGTTCTGCATTCTGACTTCAGAAACATTCTGGCAGGAAGCATCATCATGTGTTGGCTTGAAAACTGTGGTGTGAAAATAATTCTGGGTCACAGTGAATCTCAATATCATGAACATGTTTTCTTAAAATACTGTTTGAATACCGTCCTAATGATATCAACAAATCCTAAAACTACATCTTCTGCAGAGAAAATAAATATATTAAAGCACAATGAGCGTTCATTTCAAAAACAGCTGAGCTGAGATATAAGAATTACACTATTGTTCATCATCTTTGTCCGCCCATCTACCAATTCAGTCTGAAGAAGGGTCCAGACCAAAACACCACCTGCCCATTCTCTACACAGATGCTGCCTGGCCCACTGAGTTACTCTAGCACTTTATGGTTTGCTCAAGATTCCAGCATCACTAATTCCTTGTGTATACATTTCAAAGATTTGGGGAAAATGTTGTTTAAATGAAAATACTTTCTGCAGGTGGAATAGAAATGAGGCCGTAACAAGGAATGTGCAATGGCCATCAACTATTCTATGAACTCCGTTCATTTGTAAGTGAATATTGTTAAACTAGTTATTCATTGGATTAATTTGCCCTATAGATTGCCAACAATAACGCAGGAAAAATCTTTTGATGAGGTACAACCTAACTGTACCACTTTTAACTACCGACCTATTGAGACTTTGTGTAATCTTCCTGCATTCTTGCAATATGGGAGTTGGCCATGTGGCCATGCTGCCACCTTGCACTGCCTTACCATGTCAAAGGTACTCCCACCACCTTGTTCATTTTCCAGATTTAATCCCAGCGATGACAAAGGAGCAGTAATACACTTCCATTTCAGAATGGTGCGCAAGTTAGAAATAACTTTTTTTTCCCCAATCCGCTCTGCCCTTGATCTTGTTGATGGTCAGAATTGGAAGTTTGCAAGAAATGTGTGAAGAGAGTTTTGTGGATTGTGCCCGCTTCGGTCATGATTAAAAGTAGATGGCATTTCAATCCTGAACAACATGGAAACGTAGAAAATAGGTGCATTTTATATGTTTAATAACTCATTTTTAAAAAATTATTTTCATCTGTTTCAGCTGCCTGACTTTGTTTACTGCGGAGGAGCTAATCTGGCAGATGTTTTTTAAGCTACTAAAAAACTATCGAACCATTTAGTTACTTTGGTTGTCGCAAAGTTTCAAATTGTCCTATTTTTTCACCTTTTATCTGTTTCAGTCTCGAAAAAATATATATATGAAGGGGGGGGGTTTAAAACTTTAAGAGTAATTGGTTTCTATCTTGCAAATAAAAAATCAGTACACATTGCTGATAGAGTGAATGTAATCTGAACTTTAATATACAATCATTCCGCAACTTAGAAAAGGGATGCAATCTTGGAAAATATTACATTCAGCAAAATTCTGCAATTAAGCAAAGGCTAAGGGAAATGCATGGTGGATATTCTGGTGCAGTGTGTTCTTATCAACAGAAAGTGGGGTGTTCATTCATTCTGACTAGGAATAGATTTGCAAATTGAAGACTTATGCCACGTATAGTCAATGACGTTTTAGCAAGCATTCATAAATTAAACCTTCCCAAATCGGACAATGTTGTGCATTGTAGCTATTTAGCACTGGATTTTTAAAATAGGTGCTTCACCACCCTGCCCCGCCTCCTCAATGCAACTCGGCTTCTTACAAACTAACCATGGTAGCAGGATGTCAGTTATATTTGTGCTGCAGCTCCTCTCATAATATATTTAACATGTTGGCATTGATGCACAAAGTTATTCAAGCTGTAACATTGAACTCAGTTTGCATGTGGATCTTAGGGAAATGAAGTTGCAAGATTATATGGGAAGAGCAAATGCGTATACATCCCTGCCCTTGCTTTGTAGATGGGGCCAGAATATAAATTGGATAAAACACTGCGCTGCATATGAGAGATGTGCTACAGCATATTATCTCAAATACGCTTATTACTATTTCAACAGCATGCGGTAAATTAGAAGGTGTGCTGCTTAAAAGGACAGGATTATTATACCATGTAACTAACATGTGATGCATTATGAAACCAGTGAAGTGTTGCTATGTTTTACAAACAAGTGTTTCTGTAATGCAACAAGGAAATAATTGTTGGGGGAAATTCTCACATTAGTTAAATATTAGACCTGCTTTTTTTAAACAGTCTCTGAAAGATAATTAGAAGTTACCTACACTTCCACTTAAGATTTGGACTGCCTTTTCTTAATTCATTTTCTTAGGTACGACCACAATTTGAATGAACTGTTGATTTTCATATTGGTTTTGCATTACTGATGCAGACCCCAGAATATTCTCCACCCTAGATTCAATGTCATCTTTAGTAACTTGTCAGTTTCTTTGTTGAACTAAATTAAGGCGCATGTTGCAATCAAAAGCACTTGAACAATTGGTTGGGAAGAAAGCCAAACTGTAAGAAAGACGACTGCGCCTCCTTTACAAGAGCAGCCAGCTCTTGCACGGTTGGTGCCAAAGCATCAACATGACCCAACGTCCATTCAATGCACATGAATAAATCAAGAGCTGTATTTTAGGATTTGAATTTTCAGTACACATTTCATATTAAATATAGAAGGGAAATCTGGATGCGTGCATTTAGCTGTGCCATATAGGTTGGGTTTTGGCTGGAAAGATTAGAAACTATTAATGCAAACTGAAGAGCATTTATATTTGTAACATATGTTAATTTGAGATTATTGCACAAAATGCATCCACTAATTTGCAATTGTATTGCAGACAGAAGTCTTTGTGTACGCAATTGCCTAAATGTTAGTTTCAATGCCCAGTTAATGGCTCAATCCTCAGAGCTTTATATCAGCTCATCCTTTTATAAACAATATTTTTACTATCTGCATCAATTCTGCTTGTGGCCATGCTTCACGATTCATATTTTTTGGATGAGTTGTGCACTGCTGCAGTAGCTTTCATCATGATATGGGCTAAGATGTCTGTTTACATTAAACAAATGGAACACCCCAGGTCAAATTCAACTCTTTGAATACTGCTAGAGTACGGTAACTCCCATTGTAATCTTACTCTGCACTTCGACTTCACTGAGATAAAACTGTCTTTAGCCTCTTGGCAATGTTCGATGTAAGATTCCTTCAGATTACATGATTGAGCTGTTGCAAATAGCAATTTTTCTGCATAAATCTGTGAAAAATATGAATAACAAAAGAAAGGTCTGCTCCTACTTCAACCTTAAAGGACACACTGGCTAGTGTCTTTCATTGAAGAAGATTTGTCAAATGATTTATTTTCACCATCCTTTCCAAATAAACGATGCAGGCAGCTCCCAGGGAGGCATACACAAATAAACTAGTTGTCATTGAGGAAATAAGATGAAAACCTTCATGGAAAACATGACAGAATGATTCAATCTTTGTTAGAGAAATATACGACTGCAGCCGATAAATTCAATCTTGATACACTGAAAACCTGTGAGAGAAATTATAGTCTAGTTACACTTTGCATTCTGAGTGCTGAACATGGAGCAAAATACAATGCGTGGTTAGGAAAGTGTGCATTGGTGCTTGCAGAAGTTGCTCATGGATATAGATGATCAAGCTCTCTTGAGCTACCGAGATCCAAATGAATTTGCAGACCATATTATCACCGTCTTCAAATAATGGAGAATTGAATAGTGTGGATTGTAAACTGAGGTAACCATCCCAGGAATTACATTTGATTACAAGCAGAAATTTGATAAGCACTTTATTTCCATGCGAGCTTTCCCTTTGGGATAGGCCGGTTTTCTTTGGAGGTGGACATCCGAATTAGATACTTTCAATGCATTGGACAGAGAGCACAATGCACATGGTCTGTGAAGTGATTACATTTTACAGTAATTTCCAGCCCCACATGGTAAGTAATGAAAAACTAATAACATTAAAGAGATTGACCATTTAATGGATAATATTTTACAAATGGTTCCAATTGGCATTTATTGAAAGTGAAAGGACATTCGTTCTAATTATTTTGTATTAAAATTTAAATCTATACATCTCTCCTCCTTAACGCTAAACCTACAATATGTCCATTCGTTTTCAATCATCCTGTTCTGGGGATATGTTTCCGACAATCTACCTCATCTATGTTCCTCACGAGTTCACTCAGATTCCATCTCAGCCTCCTTCCATTCCTATCTTCATCATGCTGGAACTGATGAGTTCTAGCATTCACCTTGTAAATCTGTTTATGGATCTTCCCTAATTTCTCTTTATCCTGTTTATAAGATGGAGACCAGAAGTAAACACACCACCATAAGACAACTCTTAATCCAATTCTGAAGCCAGACTGTCAAGTTGAACAGTTAAACTATTAACAGAAGGAGGGGGCTCCATGATGTTTCTCTTCCCCAATGACACAGGGCCTATCACAGGAGTGTACAACATGAGGTTCCAACATTTGCAACTTTCTTCAGTCATTAGTACCATGTTGCCTTTCAGTTTGCTCCTGTGAAACGTATGATCATAAAAGATGGAGTTCAGCCTAATTGATTCAATCTGTAAGATATTTTAAAATCTGTCCATGAGCAATGAATAGATCTATGGTTCAGCATGATTGATTTTGCAGTTGTAGTACTGAAGAATAACGTTTTGGACTTGGGACAACTCCAGTCAGGGTGTTCCACTATCTATGTGTAGGAAGGAACTGCAGATGCTGGTTTAAACCAAAGATAGATATAAAATGTTGGCGTAACTCAGCAGGACAGGCAGCATCTCTGGACAGAAGGAATGGGTGACGTTTTGGGTCGAGAGCCTTCTTCAGACTGGTTGAAGAAGGGTCTTGACCCAGAACATCACCCATTTGTTCCACAATCAACATAGATATAACATTGTCATCCATGCGATAAAGTGGAAAATTGCCCATAATATGGTCTGCAAATTCATTTGGATCACGGTGTTGATTGCAGCGTGCTTTTCCCAGAGCTAAACACAATAATGACTATTTTGAAGATATCAGGCATCATTTTGAAATTTCTACCAAGCTCCTGAGAGTGGAAGTTGCGTTTGATGAGAGTTGATGCCTAATGCTCATCAGGTGTTGCCATTCCCAATAAAATCTCCTTTGCTGTTTTTCGAGCATTTGCTAAGGAATTTAGTCCAAGAAATCTCAGATGTTCTCATTGTTGAACACATAGATTTTATTGTACTGTGTTTTATTGTATTGATGTGGGCACCCTCCAAGGTAACTCCCATGACTTAACTTCAATCCTCAGAATCTTCCCCACCCAGGATGTAATTCCCTACTTGTCTCCTCCCCTTGCCCCCTTCCTCTGGCCAATTATGCCCCAGTTGTTCCTGTCCATGACTCACTGATCAGTTCTGGCTTTCATTGCCCGAGTCCCTAACATACTAAAACTCCAAACTCTCTAAACTCGAGATTCCCAAATGCCTAATTCTTGAACCCTATTAGATTTTCCAAACTCTGCTCACTATTGTCGATTTTCCACCCTCCTGTTTCCTAAAACCCCAGCCTCCAGTGAACTCTGCGATCCCACAACTGACAACTCTCTAAGAAGTCTGAAGAAGGGTCTCGACCAGAAACGTCATCTGATCCTTCTCTCCAGAGATGCTGTGTTCAAGAAGAAACTGCAGATGCTGGAAAATCGAAGGTACACAAAAATGCTGGAGAAACTCAGCGGGTGCAGCATCATCTATGGAGCGAAGGAAATAGGTAACGTTTCGGGCCAAAACCTTTCTTCAGACTGATGCTGCTCCATCAGACTCCACAGATGCTGCTGCACCAGCTGAGTTTCTCCAGCAGATGCTGCTGCACCCGCTGAGTTACTCCAGCACTTTGTGTCTATCTTAAACCAGTATCTGCAGTTCCTTCCTACACAACTCTGCAATGATGTTGCCAAGAAAACCCCAATGGAAACGTTGAAGCAATCTTCAATCAACACCATTCGCTCCTCTACAATGAGACCTTTATCTCCAGTTATCTGAACTAAAACCTTTCCCCCAGCTCCAGCTGAGCTTTCAATGTAGCAATTACCCTATTCCCCAGGTTCCTGACTGAGCCTCAGGTGCAGTGACCTTGAAAGACCAGGGCACGTTGCATATCAAAAGATCTTCACCTGTGAGTTCTCTCCCAAGCCACACACCACCCCTGCATTGAATTATATCACTCTTCCTTCATATTTGCTGGAGTAAAACGTGAAACTCTCTGTGGAAGCAGGGAGGGTGCACGTTTATTACAGTTGTTCAGGAAAACCTTTCAACATCATCTCCTCCAGGGCATTTAGGAATGAGCAATGAATATCTGTGAAACACACACATCCTGTGTTTTTTATTGAGCCACACACCCACAATATAAAGCCAATATTCCTTAGCGGCTATTTGCCAATTTTATTTGCTGAACAATTCATGTCAAGGGAAAAAAAGTGTGTCAGTATTAGAACATGCTGGTACAGCAGGGTTGTACTATTGTGAGGCACTGGCATGTTGGAAGGATGACATTAAGGAATCATTTGCTGCTGCTGGAATAAATATTCTTCATCACATTTCTGGCAAAGTTCCTGCTTAGACAAAGCTTTGGTTGAGGCCAGTTCCCACCTCAACACTGCGGCACCAATTTGAGTTTAAATCCAGCACTGCAACATTCCACTGGCACATATCACCCAGAGCAATCTCTGTGATTTTGGTCAGTTAATGCCAATTAATGTTAGCTTCATAGAAAATGTCCATGCTGTGCACTCACAGCCTGCGGGAATTACACCGAGACTTTCCACACTAATTTCAGGCTAAATCTTTTCATCTAATACAACAATTTCCTCTAGAAGCATATAAAATTATGAGAGGCACAGATAGGGTATCCATCCCTGTATGGAAAGATCAAATACTAGATGGCAGATCTTTTAGGTGAGAAGGGAACAATTTAAAGGAGATATGTGGGACAGGTTTTTTACACAGTGGGTGGTGGGTGCCTGGAACGCGCTGCCAAGGGTGGTGGAGGTCAATAGGATAGTGGAATTTAAGAGACTTTTAGATATGCACATTGATATGCAGGGTATGGTGGGATATGGATTATGAGCAGGCTGTTAAGAATTTCTCTTGGCATTATGTTCATCACAGACATCGTGGACTGAAGGGTCTGTTCCTGTGCCGTTCTGT
Source organism: Leucoraja erinaceus (assembly GCF_028641065.1). NCBI lineage: Eukaryota > Metazoa > Chordata > Chondrichthyes > Rajiformes > Rajidae > Leucoraja > Leucoraja erinaceus. Next base: position 4,233,426 of record NC_073399.1, on the reverse strand, counting down.
TCTACGTTCTATGAAATTGTCACCCGAATTTGAACTGGGAATCATACATTTATTTTGTTTCCTGCATTTTTGGTTCTGATTTTAGAAGAAAAAAAAATTCAGGACCACTACAAACAATCACACAGAGAAAATAAGGTGATTTTATAAAACAATCTATGAGGATAAATAAGCTTCAAAACTTCAGTGTGGAATAACAAACATGATTTATGATCTCTATGTGAGGGAACAACATAATCGGAAGAATTATCTTTGAGTCTTTATTATAATGTTATTATAGTTAACTCAGCCCCAGTTACTTTCCACATCGCCGAGCCTGCGCTTGGTTTCGCTGATATATAGTGCTATAATTATCAGGTGCAGTAATGCTGCTCACCTCTATGCCTTCAAACATGGGATCACCAACATTGCCAGCAGCATCCTTCCTGTAGCATGAGCCAAGATGAAAATGGAGGTTGGATCAGCTTCTTATGGAGTGGGCTTTTGTTTTTGATTTATTGATATCATGTGTACTGAGATGTAGTGAAAAACCGTATCCAAGCAAATCATATCATACACGAGTACATCAACATAGAAACATAGAAACATAGAAATTAGGTGCAGGAGTAGGCCATTAGGCCCTTCGAGCCTGCACCGCCATTCAATATGTAGGCTGATCATCCAACTCAGTATCCCGTATATTCAGTGTTAGCCAGGGCCAATCTAACTCCCTCTTTATAGCCAATGAACTGGCCTACAGAGAAAGTGTGAAGGTTAAAACAATTTCAAGGGCCGCAATGGCTCCCAATATCAGAAAATACTGGTAGATCGAGAATTTATCCTTAGGATATTACTATGCATTGTTGCCTAATTAGTAATTTGATCATTAAATATTTACATGGAAATATTTATCAGGCAAAGTTATAAATATTATCTCATTTTACCTATCTTCTATTATTGGCTTTCCAAGGGATTAGATATTAATCTCATATCTGCAAGCACAAGGCAAAAATAGGTCAATTTTCTTTGAATATTTTGACCAACCCGAATTGATACACAAGCTGCCTAATATCCTGTCCTTGTAAAAGCAATGGCTGAGCTAAAACCCCCAACTCCTCCTCCTCCTCCCCCCCCCTCACAATGATCCCTTCAAAAAACTACCACAACCACAGAAGACTGTGGAGGCCAAATCTATGGATATTTTTAAGGCAGAGATAGATTCTTGATTAGTATGGGTGTCAGGGGTTTTGGGGAGAAGGCAGGAGAATGGGGTTAGAAGGGAGAGATAGATCAGCCATGATTAAATGGTGGAGTGGACGATATGCCGAATGGCCTAATTCTACTCCTATCACTTATGTCCTTATGACTTATAACTAGTGAACCTGTGAGACATCTTCATGTTTATTTTGATTAAGATTCTGTTGATGGTGTGAAAAAATGTTTTCAAGCTCCCCAACCATTCAGACTCCCAATATCTATTTTTAAAGGATCATTCTCATAACTTGTTACTCACCATCAGTGTAAAGACATTTATTTTTTAAGAGCTCATTAGTCCTTACAGTAATTGTGATGACCATTGTACTTGGCAAAAGTGGTTGGTAAGGGATCCCTATTCATGATAGTCAAAGACCAAGAGCACAATCAGCACGCAACATGGAAAGCAGTCAGTACAATAATTAATTCATTGGAGAACAGAACATTCTGTGCCCTGTGCATTACAGAGAATTCTGTGGAACATGCCACCTGAAGGCCATCAGGAATCCTGGAAATATTGCCTCCATACCTTGACTCCGAATCTCTCTCTGCTAACTATATTCTTCATATCTCCAAACTGATGGAAATATTACAAACAGATCAAATTTCAGACAAATGTGTTTTTCCTTTTCATATTCTTGATAGTTTTCACCAGATTCAATCCCATGACCGTCGGAGTGGAGAAAATCTCCATTCCTGTGAAACCAAGTCTTCATTTACATTTAATTTAGTTTAGTTTAGGTTAGAGATACGGCATGGAAACAGGCCCTTTAGCCCACCGAGTCCGGCCGACCAGCGATCCCTGAACACCAACACAATCCTACGCACACACTGGGGACAAGTTTACATATAATCTAGCCAATTAACCTACAAGCCTGTACGTCTTTGCAGTGTGGGATGAAACCGGAGCTCCCAGAGAAAACCCACGCTGGTCACGGGGAGAATGTGTAATCTCCACACAGACAGCACCCCAGTAGTCAGGATCGAACCTGGGTCTCTGGCACTGCAAGGCAGCAATTCTACTGCTGCACCACCCCACTGTGTCTGCAGACTACAGAAATAATTCCCCAATGCTCGTAGATGCGGGTGTGATGTGCAGGAGGATGAAATGAATTTGCACCCAATACTTTTAACTGTGCACTTCACCCAGAAGTTCAGATACTTACTCAACTGGTTTATTAAATCTGCAGATATATCTACCTCTATGCAGTTAGCTTTCAACATCTGTATTTTCAGAAACTACCTGCACTATACTACAAATAGGAAAAATAAAACAAATTCTAAAATAGAATGTATAACACAAGAATTACTTTATTGATGATGTCTTTCAGAAATACAGTGGTAGGTAAGAATATATAAAATCGAGAGCAAAACTTAAGACATTAACCAAAAAGTCACATCACCTAATTTAACAATACTTTTTGGTGAAACCATCGAATAGCATGTGTTTGTTTTCACTTTAATTTTGCTACATGTACAGTTAGTAAGTGGATTATGTAAAACTTTAGCACATTATCAAAAATATTCTGCTGCATTATCTTCTGTCAGTTTATAAACGATTTAGAAGGCAAACCAGTATGGTTGCTTTGCTCTGGAAGGTATCAGCATCAATCAAAGATCTAGTATGTTTGGTATTAATGATCGGATTATTTGGACCTCAAGGAATTAGATCGGTTAGAGGCCCAGATTGGGATTGGTTAGTAGCTTTGTTCTATTATTGTTTGGAAGAGTTATTAAAATTGGGTTTCTGGAATGATATAGGCCAATTCTTTCAGAATTTGTCCGCGCATTTCTTAAATTAACAGCAGCTTTCTTCTCTACCTCAAAATGACTAATTTTGTGTCTGGTTGGTGCCATCTGTGAAGGTTCATTTTTCTTAATTATTAGTTACAGCTTGTTTAGCAAAATTGAATATTTCCTGGTGCGAAATCATTAGCTGGTTTTATTGGACATGGCCTGCTATGGAGCCAATACAATTGCCAAGGATTAAAATGAGAAAGGGAGCAGGGTTACGGTAGAATATGCTTTATTTCAATTAATTTTAATGCCAAGAATTGCATGTAGGAATATAATTGAACTAAACTGCCAAAATAGGAACAAAGTCAAAGTGTTTTTGAGTAACAGGTACGCCCTCTTCTCCTAACAACAAAATGAGCCTTTCGTGCTGATATACTCCACCAGCATTACTGTTTTTGGGCTATTGCAGTAAAATGATGGAATATTACTACATATATATATATATATGCAGCAAAGGTTCTGTCAAAAATCATTGTAATGTTTGCTTAGTTCCATGTCTTTGGATGTTGTAGATATATGTGTGGAGCATCTTTCAAGTGATGAGGTGTTTGGGGTTGTGTCAGTTTATCCTGTTGAAACTGATTGATGAGAATTTAATAACTGATCATTTATGATAGAATTTAAGAACATAAAACCAAGAAATGAATAGAAACAAAATGTAATATTATCACTTCATTTAACCAAGGCCATTACAGACTGAACAAGGAACAGGCATTTGGATTACAAATGAACCTATTAATTAATTCTACACATACAGTATCTCTTAAAGACAGTTATATTCATTTTGTAGAGAGAATGATTTTGATCATTTTTTTTTTAATCTGAGAATGCCATAAGTAATTTCTACCACCAGTATTGAAAATGACTTTCACTGATGTATCCCTGAGATAGTTCTCGACAAACATTTTACATTTGTGCTCCACTGAAAGTGGCCACTTTGGTGGAAGTTAAATAATCAAATTGCTTCTTCAATTTGGTTGTTAATTTAATCAATAGTGGGAGCAATGTATTAAAATGTAGGGAAACACAAGAGATTGCAGATGCTGGAATCTGGAGCAACAAACAACCTGCTAGAGGACTCCGTGGGTCAAGCAACATCTCTGGGGGACAATGGACTGTTGATGTTTCAGGACGGGACACGTCGCTATAATGTTATCATGTCAAGTGAAAACATTTGAGAATGTCTTTCAGCATAAAGTGGACTAGTGATGCTGGGCCTCTGTTGTTCATCATCTATATCAATGAATTGGATGTGAATGTTCAAGCCATGGTGAGTACATTTGCAGATGACATTACATACAAGGTATCACTGATAGTGAAGGTTGTTAAAAAGTACAGTGAGATTGCGATTAGCTAAACAGTGGGCGAAGGGATGGGAACTGACACTCAATTCAGATAAATACATGTTGCATTGCTGCATTTTGGAAGGTAGGCCCCTGGGGAGTGTTGTAGAACAAAGGGATCTAGGAGTACAAGCACATAGTTCCTTGAAAGTGGTGTCGCAAATAGACAGGGTGGTAAAGAAGGCGTTTGGCACACTGATCGTCATCAGTCAGAGCATTGAGTACAGGGGTTGTGATGTTATGTTGAAGTTGTATTAGACGTTGGTCAGGCAACAATTGGGGTATTGTGTATAGTTTTGGTTCCCCTGCTTTCAGCTCCCCTGCTGCAGGAAGTGCATCAGTAAACTAGAAAGAAAAAAAAAAATGCAATGAGAATTTATAAGAATGTTACTAGTTCTTGAGGATCTCCAAATTGGGTTTGCCCCCAATCTAAGACCCGAGATTACGGAGCAGTCTTAGCTTTCACCATAACTATTTAATAACTAATATAATAATGGTGATTGGTTCCAGACAGTTCCCTCGTTAACGCTTCAGTCACTTTTCTTCCTTTATTCCCAAAGAGAAGGTTTAGTGATGAGCTCCATCTAGTGCGGAGTGATTTACCAGGCTGACACTTTACTCCCTCAAGCATAGGAGACTGAGGGTTACCTTATAGAGTTGTATAAAATCATGAAAAGCATAGATAGGTGAATACAACCCTCTGCTTTTTTCCTCCAGGGAAGGCAAATCAAAAACTAGAAGGCATAGCTTTAAGGTGAGAGGTACCTACCATCGACAGAGGTACTTAGAGAAGAGTGGGAACGGGAATTAATGATAAAAATTACGAAGGTTACATGGGGAAAAATACTTGATATATATTCATAAATGTTCGATTAATGTAAGACATAATCTAATTCAATTTAAAATTTACATAGATTATATTATTCAAAAACAAGATTGAACAAATTTTATCCAAATATATCCCCCATTTGTGATAAATGTTTATGCCAAAACGCAACTATAACACACTCTTTTGTTTCCTGCATAAAACTTTATAGATTTTGGACGTGATATTTTTGAAATATTTACAAAATTATTTAAGATAAGAATGGAACCTAATACTGAAATGATTATATTTGTAGTGATGGAAGATGGGAATAAATTGAACTAATCTCAACATTTATTTTTTAATTATAGTTTAATAATAGCAAAAAAATTAATACTTAAATTTTGGAAAAATACCAATACCAACGCTTAAAATGTGGATCGCAAGCATGTTGGACACCGCACATCGTGAGGAAATGCGATTCCTCCTAATGGATCAATCAGACCAATTCATAACGAGTTGCTCTCCATTTGCCGTCTTTTTGGAATCATATGGTGCAACACAATTGTAAAAGCTAACTGTTTCAGGACTGGACGAGGGATGGTCAAGATTATAAGCAATGATCTCCTTACTTCTTTTCTTTATGTCTTATTCTCTTTTACCTATTTTCTTTTCTTCAACTTTCTTCATTCATTCTTCTTTTTTCTTCTTCTTCTGCACACACTATATATCTCGCGTCTTTCTATCCTTTACTATCTAATTTATTTTTGTTATTCTTATTTTTCTTTATTATAACATAAAAAAAAGAAGCTGTACATAAAATGTATTATGAAAATATATATTAGGCACTTTGGTGCCCATATGATTGTACTTACTTCTAATAAAATAAAATATTAAAAAAATTAAAATATTTTTTTTTTAAAGTGAGAGGAGAAAGAGGGACTTGAGGGACAACTTCTTCACAGAGAGGATGGTTCGTATATAAAATGAGCTGCCAGAGGAATTGGTTGAGGCACCAACAGCATTTAAGAGGCATTTGAACAAGTACGTGGATAAGAAAGTTGTTGAGGGATATGTATCTAACTCAAACAAATGGGACTAGCTTCATGGGCGGGATGGACAATGTGGGCTGAAGGTTTAGTTTCCATGTTGTATTATTCTATGTATTATTCTATGTACATACGAATCTGATGTTGATTCTGATGAATGGAAAGTAAACGCTTTTCAAGACAGTAGATTTTAATTTGGAATGGGCAAAATTAAGCAAGCTAACAATTACATTTAAAATAAAAAGTTAAAAAATAAATAACTATTAAAATTAAGCAAGTTAAGCGTTTTACGTTGGTTTACGGTGCTGTACCAGGCCCAATCCCTAGACTTTCTATTTTTGTTTTTCTAATTAATATTTTTCTCAATGCCTTCAGGCTCCATTATGTCCCACAACATTTCCTGCTGGAGGCAACTTCCACTCACTGGATCCGAGTCACTTCCCCCCATGTTGTTGTGTAATGAATTGCTCGCAGGTGCAGGACAGCTGCTCCCCTCTTGTGCTTCTGAGCCACTTCAATACCATGGGTAGTTTGGGATGAATACAGGACTTGAGTGTATAAATGAATATAATAGAAAGCAAGATCTGTATAATGCCTCTTACATTCTTTTCAGGGGATCTGAAAGCATTTTTCTAGCTATTACTGCATTTCCCGGCAATGAAGACGCTATTTTTTACCCTAAAATAAAATAAGGCCCGAAAATGTACCTGCATTTTGGAGGCCAAAGGTTAGATTGTTAGCCAAGACAGATAGACTTGCAAGTACTGCAAGAACGATGTTGCTGTACTGGGGGAAAGTCAAGTCTATCCCCCATTGCTGCCAGCTGATGGGGAGCGGCTGTAAAAGGACAGCGCCGCTGTGGGGGGGGGGAGACTTTCTTTCACCGCGTGTGGGGAGTCTGGCCCGAGTCAGCAGGGCCTGGGCTGCACAAAGTAGTAAACTTGGCAGGGCCGCCAGGGGTAAAGTTGTGGGGAGGGGGGGGCAGGTGCTTTGAGAAGGAGGGGTGTCGGAGATCATGGCAGCAACTCACTCAGTAGCTCGGGTGGCTGCGAGTGGCCGCGGGGGACATAGAAACATAGAAACATAGAAATTAGGTGCAGGAGTAGGCCATTCGGCCCTTCGAGCCTGCACCATTCGCCATTCAATATGATCATGGCTGATCATCAACTCAGTATCCTGTACCTGCCTTCTCTCCATACCCCCTGATCCCCTTAGCCACAAGGGCCACATCTAACTCCCTCTTAAATATAGCCAATGAACTGGCCTCAACTACCCTCTGTGGCAGAGAGTTCCACAGATTCACCACTCTCTGCGTGAAAAATGCTTTCAGATCTCCTGAAAAGAATGTAAGAGGCATTATACAGATCTTGCTTTCTATTATATTCATTTATACACTCAAGTCCTGTATTCATCCCAAACTACCCATGAGGAACGTCCGTCTGTCCGCCCGCCCGCCACGGTGTCCTGCGGCACATGCTCACCCGGTGGAGGTGGTGGTTGGCGGGTAACTAATGGCCGGAAGGTGGGCTGTGTCCCGGGCTCTCTCTCTCTCTCCCCGTTATGCGATCTCCCCGTCCCTCAGACCTGAACCGCACAGCGCATTGTGGGACAGGCGAAGATGGAGGCTCCTCATTGCCTGCTTGAAGGAGTTTCACATCTTGCTTTCTACCGACCAAACCCATGTCCCGCCAGCCTTTTTTCAAAATTTAGCGACTCAAAATGAGGGTGCATCTTCCGCGCAAGTGCGTCTTCATTGCCGTGAAATGGGGGGGGGGGGGTGTTTTTGAAGAGTAGTTTGTGTTGTACTGAATTAGGCAGACGTTCCATTTTCATGCAGCAAAGGAACACAATCCGCAATGTGATAATCAACAGATAAACAGTCTCTTTTTTCCCCGGAGATGTTGATTGAGTTTGGGGCCAATGTCAGTGCTGGATAAGTGATGATGCCAAGATCAAAGGCAGAATCTCTTTCATGCCCACTGAGAAAGTAGAGGAAGTGCATGATTTACCATCTTATCATAACTGCAGCACCACTCCTTGGGCGTGTTGGCCTACACGTTTGCACTCAAGTGTGTGAAGTGGGTTTTGAACCCAGACCCTCCTGACAGCGGGAAGACTGCTCACAGCTCTGAGGCACAGCTGACGACACTTGAATGATTTTCTACAGCAAGCCATTTCCTTCCATCCCCTGTTATTTGGTGATGCAATTGCTATTCCAAGTTCATTAAAAATAATAGAACTTTATAAATGAGCAGAAGAAGATGCGCAGCAAGTGAAAAGTGTTGGTGACGTTACTTGGAAGATCTGATTTTAACCTTGACAATTCCTCCAACCTACTGCTGTAAAAATAATTTTCCAGCACAAAATATCTAATCCGTCAACATCAACAGCTGCTGATAAAACATCTGAGTTCTGTATCAGTGATAGGAACAGAATCAGGCCATTGTGCCCATCAAGTTTGCTCTGCCATTTAATCACGGTGATCTATCACTTCCTCCTAACCCCATTCTCCTTTTTCCCCATAACCCCTGACTATCCATCTATCCATCTATCCATCCATCTATCCATCCATCCATCCATCTATCTAGCCATCTATATATCCATCTATCTATCTATATATCCATCTATCTATCTATATATCCATCTATCTATCCATCTATCCATTTACAACGGAGACGAGGAAACACTTTTTCTATCTATCTATCTATCTATCTATCTATCTATCTATCTATCTATCTATCTATCTATCAATCTATCTATCTGTCTATCTGTCTATCTGTCTATCTGTCTATCTGTCTATCTGTCTATCTGTCTATCTGTCTATCTGTCTTAGACAAAAATGCTGGAGAAACTCAGCGGGTGCAACAGCATCTGTGGAGCGAAGGAAATAGGCAACATTTCGGGCCGAAACCCTTCTTCAGACTGATCAGGGATGGAAAATATAACAAATGTTATCTTTTGCTTTCCAGCTTGGATTTCACTCTATGTTGACAAACTGCATGTCACTTCATTATTAGGCAACGGGAAACATTTAAATCTGAATGTATGTCATAAACTTCTGGTTATACCATCAAGATTCTCTTGGATGTAAAGATTTAATGAAATGGAAATTTAGCTCAATAATTAATCTTAGAAATGGTTTTATGAAGGGTCAAACGGTCATACATGGACACCATAAATATTATTGACACAGATATTATTGACTATCTGACTGTTTTATTCTAATCTACCCGTGCCACTCCTGCTGATTTTTTAAATAAATTTATTCAACCAAAAATCTACTGCAAAAGAATATATGTAACAGTTACTGTCCAACACTTGAGATTTAAGATTAAGAAATTCCACCTAGACTGCTAGTTCTGAATTGATGTCGGTGGAACTGAATGGGTACCAGTGGCTAATAGCAACCTGGTTTACGTTAAATGGTCATGATCAAACATAAATTTCTCGTAAAGGTAATATAAGGGGATTAATATTAGGGACAGTTAATAAAATATGGAACATAACTGGTATGATAACTCTCACAGAAATACAGGGAATCTTGGTCAGATGCTTATCCACTGGTTATCTTGGACTCTGCTCTTTTCCCCTTAAAGGAATGCGGAAATAGCATAGATGGGGCATCTTGGTCGACATAGACAAGTTGGGCCGAAGAACCTGTCCCCCCCATGCTCTATGACTCAATGGCCCTATGCAAAAGGCATTAAGAATGTTATGTGAAAGGTGTCTTTTGTGCATTATAGACTTTCACATGTCTCAACACTTCCGCTGTTTAAACATTGCAACCAGTTTGAAGTTGCTATTTAGAGCAAACTGTGATTCCAGCAAGAAAACAACGGGGTTTTATTTTATTGCTGCAAGATTTCTAAAGTCAGTTAGACTTGCCTTTGCATGATTAACTATTTTTTGAGTAAGGGATGAAAAATATAGAATTAAACGAAAATAGGGCATTTAGGACCTATTTATCACTTTGACCAAAGGGACTGAAATTGCATAGAATAGGGCAACACATGAACAGGCCCTTTAGCCCACGATATCCGTGTTGAACATGATGCCAAGACCATCTCTTATCTGCCTGCACATAATCCATATCCTTCCATTCCCTGCATAACCAGTCTCCTATCCAACAGTCTCTTAAATGCCACTGTCGTATCTGCCTCAACCACCAACCATGACAGCGCATTCCAAGCACTCAGCATCGTCTGTGTCAAAAAAAGTTCCCCGGCACATCTGCTTTAAACTTTGTCCCTCTCACATTAAAACCATGCCATCGAGTATTTGATTTTTCCATCCTGGGAAAAAAGGTTCTGACTGTCTACCCTATCTATGCATTTTATAATTTTAGATACCTCTATAAGATCTCCCCGCAACCTCCAGTGTTCCAGATAAAACAATCTTAACTCTGTCTAACCTCTCCCTGGAGCTATTCCCCCCTCCTCCCCTAATCCAGGCAGCATTCTGGTAATGTGAATTTAATGATACAAGTGTTGTGGAAAAAGTTTAGTTTGGAACAAGTTATTTCTTCAATTCCCTACCTCCATTTTAGGAAGCAGAATCCACAACAAACTCATGGTCTCCCACTTATACCTTGACTGCAGGTCTCCCCAACCTATGTACAGTATATTTTATCCCAATGACAGATTAAATTCTCTTATCCCATTTTCTGTATCTCCACCCTACCTGTTCTGAAGATCATCCACACAGCGTTTCTGGTATTTTTTTAGCTGTAACTATTTCTCCAGCATAGTCACCAACCTCTACACCCACATCCCTTCCACTTCTCACAGGTCTGTTTTCACCTGGGTCATTTCCCTTCCAAAACATTGATGGAAACCCCTTTGTCCTCATTTTACGTCCTCAACCAGTCTCCACATCAACAATCCACATGACCATCTACAATTTTCCACACTTCCATGAAAATGGCAATCCGGGTACATTGTACACAACATTCAACTTTCTAAAGGAACCATTTCCTTTAAGACAGACTCACTCTTCCCTTTCTATCAAAAAAAACTTCCCTTCACTAGGAAACTTCCCTGCAATATTCCAAACACTCTTTCCACGTGAAGCAACGTTGATCTGTAATAGTTTAAACGCACTATACTAGATTCACTTCTCAGGTTGTGGTCTTTTCTATACAAGAGATTGGATCATGATTGATTAATCACTATGGGAAGCCCTGAGGTTCTAGACACCCATCTATTTAACTTCTTTCTGACCTCTCTGTGCTCACCTCCAACATGTCTCCAAAGATCCAATGGAGCAGTGGTATCATCTAGTCACATTACAGCATCTTCTAAGCTCATTACAGTCTTCAGGGTTCAATAACAACAGCTAGCCAGCATTCCAGATTTCCAACATTTACCGTACTTCAACGCTGATAAATGTCACAGAATGATTCTGCTTCCATTCTCATGGACTCCAAATTGCTGTTTTGTTTCTGGGCTTGTTCCATTTGTGTATAATAGTGTGCTGCTCTTAAATGATCAAAGTCGCAAACTAACAATCCATAGGTGCAATCCCAACATAGCAGTTGTGGGACTTAAAATCAGTTAGTAACCTGGAATTTGAGGTAAGTGAATTAGAAATTAAGACTAACTAGTTCTAATAATGGTAAACTATCAGATGGTCAAAAAAGCCAATTAGTTCACCAATGATCTTCAGCTGAGCAAATCTGCCATCCTTCACCAGTCTAGATCCACACCGTGTGGTTGGGATGTTTAGGACTTCAAGCGGGAAGTTATTCTTGAGCCACCTAATTTAAGGTTATCATTAAGATGAGTATTGGCAAGAGACAACATTTTTCAGGGAAGGGTAAAATCAAAAAATAAAATGTTATCTTTTCTGTTCTTTGTCCACAAATTCTAATAAAGCTGATTTGTGGTTTGTGGACACATCCAGATTCATTTTTCACTTCACCAGTTTGCAATGTTTGGGAGATCATCGTGGATTTATGATATGTCTAAATTAATTAATTAATCTAAATGTATTCTGACAAAAAGCTCCATTACATCCAGCACATGCTAAATGATTAGACAATGAGGACATGAATATTTCCATTGGTAAAATATATCCATAAGTTCACAAGTTATAGGAGCAAAATCAGGCCATTTGGCCCCGTCAAGAATACTCCGCCATTCAATCGCGGCTAATCTATCATTCTCTTTCAACTCCAATATCCTGCCTTCTCCCCAGTACTGGAGTTATTACCTAGGTCGAGGTTGTCACAGCTGATCGAGTTGCAGGAAAAAGGAATTTGAACACTGGTAAACCTTGATCTAAAGCAACATTACAAACTCAACCTGGGCTCTGACAATGTAATAAAATCAGGATAAATGAACCATCTAAGTTAGTCAACGAGGGTTGCAAAGACTAGGGAGATCCATTTGATACAGTGAGATAATTACCGTTCATGGTGAATGGTTGCTAATTATTTCTTTAATGTGGCCATGGTCTATCCTTACCCAAAATCTTTCAGCATTGAACATAATGTTGGGAATGGAGGCTGTGGGAAACTGGCACAGATGAGGAGTTGATGTCAGATTAGATCAGCCATGATCACATTAATTGGGTGGAGAGAGAGAGAAGCAGAAAGGCTTGAGGTGCCCGATAGCCTGATAGCTCCCATTTTCATGCGTTCTGCTATTCTATTCGTGTTGTAGACATGTCACTTGGGATGGTGGCTTAGATTGATGGACAAGTAGATGAGAGAAAGTCTGCAGGATCAATATACTCCTGCAATCATTCTTTGTGGAACACATTATATTTTCACTGCATTGTAAAGCACCTTGAGACAGCCAGAGATTGTGAAAAGTACTCAATCTAAACAAGTCCTCCCTATCTTTCACTGAATCCACAAAACTAATAACCTCATAATGCTAGCTAAGGGTGAAGCATTTTCTGCATAATCCTTTGCATTTCTTAAAAATAATTATTACAGCCCATTATTTGAGCCCTTTACTACAATCTGTGAATCAGTTTTGCCCGTACATCCCTGGCCTTCGAAACTTCTGTTGCATTGTGGCAATATCAACCTTTCTTCATTGAAGTTCATATATTTCGCTGTTCTACCTAGTTTAAAGGGCTGACAGCCAGAATCATCTTATTACAGACACAAATTTAATAATATCCTTCCATGTCTGAGTGATAAAAAAATAGTCGACGTTGAAAATGCTTTGTGTTTATAATTCAATCATTTAGAATACAATGGTTTAGAAAGCACCACGGCTGAAGTTAATCCTCACAGTTGTTAATCTTGCTCTCCATTTCTCTTGCCATACTGGAGAGAAAAACGTACATTAAATGTTTCCACACTGTTTTGCGAGCAAGCATTTTCAGCCGGAAACCAATTTACAGCCAGCAAGGGTCAGGAAATCAGAATTCCAGTGTCATCTCTCTGCCTCTGCACTGCCTTCTGAACCTTCTGGATGTTGTAGTCGGCAGGGCAGTACTCTGCATATCGAACAAACTTGGACAATTTTACATTTTTAACCAAGCCAATTAACCTACAAACCTGTACGTCGTTGGAGTGTGGGAGGAAACCGAAGATCTCGGAGAAAACCCACGCAGATCACGGGGAGAACGTACAAACTCCATACCGACAGCGCCCATAGTCGGGATCGAACCCGGGTCTCTGGCGCTGCATTTTGCTGTAAAGCAGCAACTCTACCGCTGTGCCACTGTGACCGCCCACACTGCACTCAGTGTGAGGATATTCCAACAACATGAGTGAGTTTAAAGACATAATCCTTAACCTAATTTTCACGTTGGGTATTACAAATTAAATTTTGACTACTGAGTGGCTAAATTAATACCATTGCTCTATTATTGATTAACAAACATGACATTTTTTGTTAGGACAGTTCTCAATAGAGAAAAGAAAAAACGTCTGAAATGTGCATTTTCTGATTGAAGGGAAATAAGGACGTTAAATTAATTTTGCAGGGGGACAGGCAGCATCTCTGGATAGAAGGAACAGGTGACGTTTCGGGTTAAGACTCTTCTTCAGACTGAGAGTCAGGAGGGAGGGAGACAGGGATGTGGAAGGGTAAGGTGTGAAAACGAGAGAATAGCTCATTCTTAGCTAGGGAAGTTGAAAACGAGGTATACAAAGGTAAAATGTAATCAGGAGGATAGTGAGACTGGTGGGAGAACTAGGATGGGGGAGGGATGGAGAGAGAGGGAAAACAAGGGTCACTTCAACTTGGAGAAGTCAATATTCATACCGCTGGGTTGTAAGTTGCCCAAGTGCAAAAATGAGGTGATGTTCCTACAATTTGTGCTGGGCCTCATTGACTCCCTCTCAGACTGAAGAAGGGTCTTGACCCAAAACGTCACCCATTCCTTCTACCCAGAGATGCCGCCTGTCCCGCTGAGTTACTCCAGCATTTTGTGTCTATCCTCGGCGTAAATCAGCATCTGCAGTTCCCTCCCACACATTGCTTTTGCATCCTTGTCCATTTGACATTTTTAATAACGCAGAAAACAAAACTCAACAGTGTTATTGCATCCTCCTCCTTCCCACAGCCCAGTGCCTCCTTGTTAGCTTCCCACATTGGGGCATATTTAGCTCTAATCTGATGGGCCCGAGATGGATTAGCGTGACCCACCTTTACAAAATGCTGCTCCTTCTGTCTTCACTGTATCTCTAACTCTGATCTGCATTTCTAATCCATCAAACCCCGCTGCAGGAGGTGCTTAGCATGACGCCACAACAATTCATCAGTATCTTTGTGAAATTAATCAGTTCTCCAAAGCCACAAGTCAATTCCTGATACACAACACAACCGAGAGGCATCACATTATTCTCACACAGGGAGGGCAAAAATGACTCCTGTTAGACGAACTGTCAACTATTCTTGAGGAAGCACAGCAGGAGCACGCTCTGTGAATCGTGACAACGTCTGGCATTAATGACCATCACTTTCATCTTTACTACTGGTACACTGTCGGCTGTCATGTAGCAGCCTCTTAAATCAAGAACTGACAAGACAAGCAATTACAAATACTTAAAAAATTATTATCAAGCAAACTTCCCTTTTATTTACTTCGACTGCAAGTGTTGTGGTGATATTGGGCAGAATTTTATACGCCTTCTACACTTCCAGACTCCAGCGCCAGAGGCTCTGGTTCGATCCTGACCTCGGATGCTGCCTGTGTGGAGCTTGTACATTCTCCCTGTGACCACGTGGGTATTCTCAGGGTGCTCTGGTTTCCACCCACGTCCCAAAGGCGCCTGGGTTTGTAGGTTAATTTTCCTCTGTAAATAGATCCTAGTGTAGGGAGTGGGTGTGAAAGTTGGATAAAATAGAACTAGTGTGAATGGATGACAGGTGTTCAGTGTGGACTCGGTGGGCCAAAAGGCCTGTTTCCATGCTGTATCTCTAAACTATACTCAACTGAGCCAGCCATGGCAATTTCTTTATCATCCAGCCTGAACAACTGACTCCTTGCTTGGGGAACAATTCCACAGCTGCTGGGCATCCTCAAGTATAGTGAGCACATCCACCAACCTAGAACCGAACTAACAACTTTAATACTAAAAATTAATCTGTGGCATTTCTGACCAATCATTCTGAATCCCTTAGCACAACACTGTAATTCAGTTAATTCAATAAATGCACATTAGATCTCAATTCATCACTGGGTGATCCAAATTGTGCAGGATTGAGATTAACTGTTTTGTTTACTATTATTGGGTAGCCCTCCATCAATTAGCTGGTGCCATTTCAAATGCAATAGGACATTCATTGTGCACAAGGACTAGTGTCATGAGGTTATTGTATTCCTGTTATTCAAATGGGAAATAATTGGCCTGTTACTAGTAGGCAGTTCTTCTTGATTCAGTTCATGATGTGAAGTACTGGCAGATTTCTCAAGGCCAGTTGCATTATAACCAAGCCTAATTCATTGTAAAATGTTTAACTGGTGTTGTTTCACCTTTGATAGCGACAGGTTGAGCAGAAATAGAAAAAGGTGCACATTAAACCACGTGTTGGAGTGTGACAGATATTCGATGGCATAGAGTTTGGGTTAGAGGATATTTGCAGATTCTCTACGACATTAGCATCCAGGGCACATAATTATCATCTGCATTGGCTATTTCACATGACGCAGGGTGATGCCTGCATGGTTTGAGTGAGTGAGTCGTACCTTGTTCTGTTCGCCACTGGATTTTCAACGTATTGAAAATTTTCAGTCACCTGCTGTGACTGACGGGTGCCGGCAGTCGGCGAAAAAGATCGCGTAAGTGGGACAGGCCCTTAATACTGCTGCTAGTGAAAACATGGGTAGACAGGAGTCATATCCTTGACAAAATGTCCACTGGTTGCTACAGAGTGGATCTTGTGCATGGTGGGGTCACTGGGTTGAATTAAAAACAGGAATTCTTGCTCATTCATCCCATCTTGAATCCAGAGATGGAGATTCAGTCTAAATGAGGACTCAATCCGCTCTGTGAAGTGGGAAGCCAGCCAGTTGCAACGCACTGTCCAGGGTCGACTCACACAGCCAGGTCCCGGTGAAACACAGGGCAGCGGCTTGAGAGAAGTCCGTGTTTGTCCGATGCAGGAGTTGCAGTTCGTCCATTTTGTTCTTGAGAGAATAAAATGCCAGGAATATGCTCGGGAGTGGTGTGCGTGATCCTTGTTGCCGCAGTCGGGCGAGTGCTCCAGAGCGCTTCCCACGGGTCCTCCTCCGTTTCAAGACCTTGAACGCAGCCACAGCCCCGCTAACAAGTATGTCCAAATAATCCAGCGAGTTAAATAAATCCGGAACGATGTTTGGAGGTACTGTATGTCTGATGTTTATGAGTACCTCTCTCGTGAAAGTAATCTTTGTAGGGTTTTCACAGACGACACAAACGAACAAACTCATACCAAACAGCAAGGAGCAGTACACCGTGACTGCCATCGTTGGGGCCAGCAGCAGCAAGCCGATACACTAAGTGGCCTGTCCCACTTAGGCGACTCTTTAGGCAACTGCCAGGGACTAGATTCAGTTCGAGACCCTTCTTCAGACTGAGGGTCTGAAGAAAGACCTCGATCCGAAACGTCACCCATTCCTTCTCTCCAGAGATGCTGCCTGTCCTGCTGAGTTACTCCAGCATTTTGTGTCTATTATGCAACATATGTTATTTTTCCTGATATCAAACATTTATCCTGGTGATATAACACCAGGCCCACAACACAAGTCGGCACAACACACAGCTTGCCATGGGTTTGCAGCGTGTTAGTGAGAGGAGATGGGAATGAGGGGCCACCACAGATGCTTTCACCTTCTTTTGCTTGTTTGCACGTCTCCTGTTCTCCCCAGGAACATTTGCTGAACATATTCGCAAAGGTGATATGGGGAAGATGGTCATCCGTTATGTCAAGTGTTCCACCATTTTGCATCCCCATGTAACAATTTCCACTAACAAAACCTGTATCTCCTATTTCATGGTCCACTTAACATTTACATTCTCAACACAGCCCTCAGTAATCACTGCAGCAGCTAAATGGCATTGCTCCACAGAGTCTTTCCCTTTGACCAAAGCAATCTGCAATTTGCTTCAATGGGCATGCAGCATGAAACATTCATTTGAATGCAACTGGTCACTCAGTGAGTGCACTTTATTTAAGCCCAATAGTTTATATTAACATCTTAATTTAAACTCTGTGAGCAACCACATTTAGCGAATCTGTGAGAAGCAAAAGTGTAAATCTTCCTATTTCTATTCTGCACAATTCTTCCCCCTGTGTGTGTTTTAATGCAAATCAAAATATTAACTGATTTGCTGACATTCCCCAGATACTGCGAATTATGTTCCCAACACGGCCATTTCAAGCCTCCGTCCTCAATCTTAAATAATTTAAATCCTAATCTTTGATTACTGAATGTGAAAGTGAACACCAAAGTCCAAATACTCTGCTTAACACAATGAAATAAGAGAAAATAAATGAAGTCAATGAAGAAATGCCAGCTTTACCGCATAAATTGTGTGGAGGCAATCAATGCACGAGATACTCAAGCCTAATTGCGTAATTGAGAAATCGGCCATGTTGAATGCTAACAAGTGCAGTCAACATTTTAAAGAAGAAAGGTCTCACCCATCCCTTCTCTACAGAGATGCTGGATGATCAGATGAGTTACTGCAGCATTTTGTGTCTATCTTATTTTAAAGACATTGTTACCTCTCAGTTCCTTCTCTGTACGAATTTCTTCTGCTGAATTTTACTGGAAGCATCGTTGGACAATTAAGGAGAGAGACACGAGAAATAATGCAAATGTTATTTCTTTTGAAAAGGGGTATTAAGCACTCATTTCTAATGTTAACTCTTTCGCAGAAGCACGTGGGAGGGTGGAGCTGATGCTCCATGTCCACTCTCACTCCCCTGCTTCCACCATCTGGTGCACACTCAATGATGTCACCATCCCAGTCACCCTATTGCTTTCTGGGCCTGTCATAGAAACATAGAAACATAGAAAATAGGTGCAGGAGTAGGCCATTCGGCCCTTCGAGCCTGCACTGCCATTCAATATGATCATGGCTGATCATCCAACTCAGTATCCCGTACATGCCTTCTCTCCATACCCTCTGATCCCCTTA
This sequence comes from Leucoraja erinaceus, assembly GCF_028641065.1. Lineage (NCBI taxonomy): Eukaryota > Metazoa > Chordata > Chondrichthyes > Rajiformes > Rajidae > Leucoraja > Leucoraja erinaceus. The sequence continues at coordinate 4,214,613 of NC_073399.1, read as the reverse complement.
GCCACAAGGGCCATATCTAACTCCCTCTTAAATATAGCCAATGAACTGGCCTCGACTACCCTCTGCGGCAGAGAGTTTCAGAGATTCACCACTCTGTGTGAAAAAAGTTCTCCTCATCTCGGTTTTAATGGATTCACCATTATCCTTAAGCTGTGACCCCTTGTTCTGGACTTCCCTATCATCAAGAACAATCTTCCTGCATCTAGCCGTCCAAACCCCTTAAGAATTTTGTAAGTTTCTATAAGATCCCCTCTCAATCTCCTAAATTCTAGAGAGTATAAACCAAGTCTATCCAGTCTTTCTTCATAAGACAGTCCTGACATCCCAGGAATCAGTCTGGTGAACCTTCTCTGCACTCCCTCTATGGCAATAATGTCCTCCCTCAGATGTGGAGACCAAAACTGTACGCAATACTCCAGGTGTGGTCTCACCAAGACCCTGCACAACTGCAGTAGAACCTCCCTGCTCCTATATTCAAATCCTTTTGCTATGAAAGTTAACATACCATTTGCCTTCCACAAAATTTTCAACATGTTGAAAAATCTTCGGTGACAGTGGCGGCAATTTTGTTGGCGTAGGTTGTCGCCAGGTGTCGTAGGTGGAATTCCATTAAAATGAGTCCCTGGCCTAAAGAGTCACCTCAGTGGGACTGGCCCATTCCTCTCCCTAGGTTCATCTTCCATCCCTATGTCCCATTTTTCCTTTTATCCGATCTTTTCGCACCCACCCACCCATCTCCGACATTGGGCACCCATATTCTGCCTTCTACATTTCACACCTCCTCTTCTTTCCTTATGTGACATCCTTCTATCACCTTGTCACCCCACGAGCCTCTGTCATTTACTCCATCTCTCTGCTAATCACCCACCCCTTCCCTCCCCCACATTTTATTTCCAGTTTTCTCACCTCCGCCTAACCCCCCCCCCCCCCTCCCCCCCCCCTCCCCTCTATCAGACTGAAGATGAGACATCATCCATTCTCTCCGCAGATGATGCCTGGCCTGCTGAGATGCTGCAGCACTTTGATTTTTGCTTTGAAAAAGATTGCTTGAATAAATGAAACATCCCTGCTGACTCCTATAAATTTCCAGCCCATTACTATTCACAGTGAGTTGGTGCAGTCAGAATTGTATTGATAACCGCAAGTTCATCCTTCTTGGACACAGAGGACTTGCATCAACAGCAGAAGAAAACACAACACCTCACAACTAACCCAATCACCCTATCTAAAATCCCAGCTTAGTTTAGATTAGTTTAGGTTAGTTTCGTTCATAGATACAGCCCTCTCGGCCCACCGAGTCTGTGCCGACCAGCAATCCACGTACACTAACACTATCCTACACACACACACAATTCACAAATTTTACCAAAGCCAATTAACCTACAAATCTGTACGTCTTTGGAGTGTGGGAGAAAACTGGAGCACCCAGATAAAATCCACTTGGGTCTCGGGGAGAACGTACAAACTCCACACAGACAGCACCCGTAGTCAGGATCGAATCCGGGTCTTTCGTACTGTAAAGCAGCAAATCTACCGCTGAGCCACAGCTCCACCCTATTTTCTTTTTTTGTGCAAGAGTCTGTGGTTCCAACATCAGCCAGCTCAAAACCGGAGCGGGAACAAGTCATTCTCAATCGCAAGCATCTGGTTAAGGAGATAGAGGGTGCACGTATATGTGCATCTTAATATATTTTATGATCATTAGAGCCATGTGCTCTTGATGGCCATAAACCACCCCATTCATCTGCCACTGGCTAATAATCATTAACTTTACAAATTCAGATCAAATTCTTTAAAAGAGCGTATGTGGTGATTTGGGTGGACAGATTAAGCAAAGCCTTCTGCAGTAATATATCTAACAGGAGCAGTTCCTACAGCCCATCATTCCTATGCTGGCCCTCTAAAAAGCCTATCCAATTAACCCTCTCTACTCCTCTTTGCTCTACAATATTTTAATTTCAAGTACTATATAATTCATTTATCAATGTTATAATTGAAACTGCTCCCAATAGCCATCAGTCAGTGCATTCTACGTAATGACAATTTTTTTTTTAAATGTCCTTTGGTTCCTTTACAAGACATTCTGCAATTCTGCATTCATTATTCAGTGTAAGCTGTCATAATGTTGAATCGCTATCAAATATTTCCTTCACTTTCTCTGTGGCCATGCGAGTAACCCTGGATTCTACAATGCTACTAGACCAAGTGGGACCCGTTGGGTCCCATGTTCACACGGGAGGGCTGGTCCCCCAATGCAATATTCCAGCTATACCAATATTGGTGGCCAGTTGGGGGGGGCTTTCTGGAGCACAAGTATGGGCATTGTGGGCTGAAGGGACTGGTTTCCAGGGGGCTAGTATGGACATTATGGGCCGAATGGATTATTGGGCTGGCGGCTCAGTCACTCAAGTGTAATGTGCTGGCAGCTCACTCACTCGCAGCTGGTGGGCTGGCAGTTGACTCACGGCTATTCCTTGAAGTTCCATTTCAAGCAGAGTGCAGGCCACCAAATTCAAATTAAGTTTCCTACCATTTCAAGCAGGGTACAATGCCACCAAATTCAAAAGCAGTTTCCTACCAATTCAAGCAGGGAGCAAGGCCACCAAGTTTGACCTCTCCCTCCTCCATCTTGCAAAGACTGAGCCACACCCACACTTCTGGGTTTTATAGTCCCTCCCCCTCCCACCAGAAGGGGCATGGTCTTCATGGCGGTGATTGACAGGAGAGAGAATCTCAACATTTTTAAAACTAATAATTCTTTTATTTTTCATCGATGGGAAAAATCCTCTTGTCTGCGCAAGATGACCACAAATCGCAGCCGTAAGTGGTAGCGGTTTTTCAATATGCAGTGCAAACAGGAAGTGGTCAAGATGAGACTTTTAATTATATAGATAATGTTTAGGAAGGAATGGCAGATACTGATTTACACCAAATGCTGGAGTAACTCAGCCGGACAAGTCTGAAGAAGGGTCTTGATTCAATACGGCACCCATTCCTTCTCTCCAGAGATGCTGCCTGACCCGCTGAGTTACTCCAGCATTTTGTGTCCATTCTCAGATTCTCTCTCCTGGTAACTGAGGTTTTTCCATCTCCGACGCAATATCAATAAATCTCCTTTGCACCCTCTCCAAATCTTTGACATCTTCCTAAAGCACTGTGGCAAGAAATGAATGCAATACTTCAGCTGCGGACTAATCGTGGATATTGTGATGTGCTGTAACCTTTTGTGTATCGCACAATAAATTCTCAAGAGAAGATTAATATTTTCCAAAAGGCTTTACCAGTGTGTTCACAACATTGAAAAATAACACCAGCCATTGTTCTTGAAAATAAAACTAAACCAAAAAGAACCATTCAATGCAGGTATTTCATTGATATGCATCATTCCAACAAATGCCTCCAGCCTTTTACGCAATGTCTGGCATTAATAGCTCCCTCAAGAGGTTGTGTGAACTGTGCTCTCAAAAGCTGCTCTTACTTTACTGTTTTATTAGTGCAGAATATTTATTTCCATACCAGCAGGTTGTGGGACTCACACATCAGGAGCTAGTGCTCAATCCAAAAGATTGCAAAAGGTCCACTGTGTAATCCAAGATTAAATGGAATATGGGCTGGTCAGTACTTTTGATGTCAGAAGATGTTAGCATTTGATGTCAAATGGTATGTTAGCATTCATAGCAAAAGGATTTGAGTATAAGAGCAGGGAGGTTCTACTGCTATTACTCCTATTATTAGACGGACATATACAGATGGTATTAGACATTAGACAACGACGAGGATGGAAAGACAATAACTGAGAGAACAATTTATACTGAGGTGTGGAGCTCTTTGCTGGGGAGGCAACTGAGTTAGCCACTGAGATGTCTATTGCTGGAAGAATATGAATCAGATTTATGGAGCTGTTGGGCAAGGTGAGGCACAAAATAAAAACATTTAAACCAATAAAAGACCTTATGTAAATATACGAGAAATGTTTTAATAACCGGTTTTGGTGATCGCTTTCCTTAAATGGGACCCATTCCTGTTATAAACCTTTTTTTAAAAACTTTAAACCTGTCTTGTACCTTTCAGTTAGGCCGTATTTGGACACTGGCGTGCAGTTCTGTAATGTGTTGGCATAGCTGGCACAGTAATGTGAAAGCTTTGCAGAAGGTTCAGAAGAGGTTTAAGAGAATGCCAGGGTATAGGGTATTGCAGTGTAGCTAGTGCTGCTTGCTGCATCTGGCGCTGACAATGGCTGCCACAATGTACTGCTCCCATTCATTCATTAGCTATAAGATTCAGATTCAGATTCAGATTCAACTTTAATTGTCATTGTCAGTGTACAGTACAGAGACAACGAAATGCATTTAGCATCTCCCTGGAAGAGCGACATAGCATATGATTTGAATAAATATTTACATTAGCATATATACAGACATAGTGTTTTTCCTGTGGGAGGAGTGTCCGGGGGGGGGGGGGGGGGGGGGGGGGGGGTGATTGGCAGTCACCGAGGTACGTTGTTGAGTAGAGTGACAGCTGCCGGGAAGAAGCTGTTCCTGGACCTGCTGGTCCGGCAACGGAGAGACCTCGGCTGTTTTCTCTGGAGTAACGAAGGCTGAGTGGAGACTTGATAGAAGGTTATAAAATTATGAAAGGCACAGATAGGGTAGATGGTCAGAATCTTATTCCCAGGGTGGAAATGTCAATGACTAGAGGGCCTGGCATTAAGGTAAGAGGGGCAACGTTTCAAGGACACGTGAGTGTTTTTTTTTACATGGAGGCTGGTAGGTGCCTGGTGCACGTGGCTGGCGTGTGTTGGTGGAGGCAGGTGCAATAATGGCATTTAAGAGGCTTTTAGATAGGCACATGGATAGGCAGTGAATGAAGGGATATGGATAGAGATGGCGCCAGATAGAGATTAGAGCAGACAGTGGAGATTAGTTTAATTTGGCATTATTTTTGGCAAAGACAATAGACAATAGGTGAAGGAGTCGGCCATTCGGCCCTTTGAGCCAGCACCACCAATCAATGTGATCATGGCTGATCATCCCCAATCAGTACCCCGTTCCTGCCTTCTCCCCATATCCCCTGACTCCGCTATTTTTAAGAGTCCTATCTAGCTCTCTCTTGAAAGCATCCAGAGAACCTGCCTCCACCGCCCTCTGAGGCAGAGAATTCCACAGACTCACCACTCTCTGTGAGAAAAGATGTTTCCTCGTCTCTGTTCGAAATGGCTTACTCCTTATTCTTAAACTGTGGCCCTGGTTCTGGACTCCCCCAACATCGGGAACGTGTTTCCTGCCTCTAGCGTGTCCAAACCCTTAACAATCTTATATGTTTAAATGTGATCCCCTCCAATCCTTCTAAACTCCAGAGTGTACAAGCCCAGCCGCTCCATTCTCTTAGCATATGACAGTCCCGCCATCCCGGGAATTAAACTGGTAAACCTACGCTGCACTCCCTCAATAGCAAGAATGTCCTTCCTCAAATTAGGGAACCAAAACTCCACACAATACTCCAGGTGTGGTCTCACCAGGGCTCTGTGCAACTGCAGAAGGACCTCTTTGCTCCCATATTGGATTCCTCTTGTTATAAAAAAGACATTGTGGACTGAATCACCTGTTCCTGTGCAGTACCAGTCTATGGTCACTGTTATAAATGTAACTTCTATGTGCTTTCCCTTCTTATCTTTTGAGCAACTGATCTGCAGATCCGCAGGAAATGGCAGTGATTTGTGGACCCAGCCCAGACCATCACTCAAACCAACATCCCTCCCATTGACTCCATTTATACCTCCCGCTGCCTCGGCAAGGCCAGCAGCATAATCAAGGACGAGCCGCACCCTGGCCACTCCCTCTTCTCCCCTCTCCCATTGGGCAAAAGGTATAGAAGTGTGAAACGCACACCTTCAGATTCAGGCACAGTTTCTTCCCAGCTGTTATCAGGCAACCGAGTCAACCTCCCACAACCAGAGCACAGTCCTGAACTACTATCTACCTCATCGGTGACCCTGGGACTATCCTTGTACGGACTTTTCTGCCTTAATCTTGCGCTAGACGTTATTCCTTTCTCATGTGTCTATACACTGTAAATGGCTCGATTGTAATCATGTATATTTTATTTCCGCTGACTGGATAGCACGCAACAGACAAAAGCTTTTCTCTGTACCTCGGTACATGTGATAATAAACTAAACTGAACTGAACTGAAGATGACAAATGCACAGATTACAGACCAAGCTCCAATTTGACGCACCTAGTGTTAGTCTTGCTGCTCGTGGCTGAGTATCATTCTCTCATCTCCATTAGCACATATCTCAGAAGAATGGGCTTCTAACACGCACTCTCTGGTATTTTCTCACATCAACCATCCACAAGTATCCTGAGTGGGCTCGCAACAAAGTGGTTGCCATGGGAATTGGAAAATCTGCCACAATGGTATATCTGGGATTACATAGAATTAAACAGCATTTGCAACAGGTAGTATTCAGTCGAACTGATCTATCTCAGGGTTTTGAAAGGTCACCTAAACACCTTTCCTCCCCAATTACCTCACTCACACAAAACCAGGTCCATTTGTTTTTCTCTCTGACTATCATTCTTACTGCTCTTTTTACGGAGTCCGCATTCCTTGTTTCAAAGGTCGTTTTTTTTTAATACAATTCTTAGTTTTGAGTTGTAATCAAATTTAACCTATTAAAAAAAAAAGTAGAATTTATCCAGAAAGTTGTACACTCTAAGGAAAGTGTATTACTCAATAGGAAATTTACAAGGAACATCAAATAAATTATGACTACTTTGACTGCTATCTGTATTTATATAAAAATGATTAGTATGTGTTTAATGCACTCCTATACTGTATTTTGTATTAAGGGAGTATTTTTTTCACTTTAATATGTATCTAAAGATGTGTATTTAGAAGATTGAGGGGAGATCTTATTGAAACTTACAAAATTCTTAAGGGGTTGGACAAGCTAGATGCAGGAAGATTGTTCCCGATGTTGGGGAAGTCCAGAACAAGGGGTCACAGTTTAAGGATAAAGGGGAAATCTTTTAGGACCGAGATGAGGAAAACTTTTTTCACACTACTTTTACAAGGTAGTTGAGGCCAGTTCATTGGCTATATTTAAGAGGGAGTTAGATGTGGCCCTTGTGGCTAAAGGGATCAGGGGGTATGGACAGAAGGCAGGTACAGGATACTGAGTTGGATGATCAGCCATGATCATATTGAATGGCGGTGCAGGCTCGAAGGGCCGAATGGCCTACTCCTGCACCTATTTTCTATGTTTCTATGTTTCTATGTGAATATGTAAGATGTACAGTGCACAATAATTTCAATGTCAAATAATAATTAAATAATCTGTCAGTTTTTCAAGCCAATCTTAGAAGGCATTGTGTTGCCTCACGAACCAGCTTGTATTGGCTACACTGGGCTTAACCCAGGTTTTTTACAATTAGACACAAAAAGCTGGAGTAACTCAGTGGGATTGGCAGCATCTCTGGGCAGAAGGAATGGATGACATTTCGGGTCGAGACCCTTCTTTAGGGATTTAAACCAGCATCTACAGCTCCTTCTTACACATTTCTATTACAATTAGTACTGCCAGTTAGCCAGCAAATTGCCGGTTGCAAAAAGTAAAAATTGGTGATCTTAGTAGAGATAAGAGGGTGCAATTCTTTGGGGATGGTCAGTGAATGCATGCATTGTCAGAGTCATAGTCATAAAGTCTCAGCGTGGAAGCAGGCCCGCTTAGCCCAACTTGCCCACACCGGCAAACATGTCCCAGCTACACTAGTCCCACCTGCCTGCGTTAGGTCCATATCCTTCCAAACCTGTCCTATCCATGTACCTGTCTAACTGTTTCTTAAACGTTGGGATTGTCCCAGCCTCAACTACCTCCTCTGGTAGTCCCTGTTTGTTCCATACCCCCAAAACCCTTTGTGTGAAAAAGGTGCCCCTCAGATTCACATAAAAAAAATTCCCCTTATACCCTTTCCCCTTAGACACAGGCCAAAAATGGAATAAATAAAATTAAAACTGGCTGAATTGTGAGAGCGAGTAGGTTTCTCCATTGTGCAGTTTCTCTATTTTTCTACCGCAAACGCAATCCCTCAACTGTGTTCCTCGGGACACAGCCAACGTGTTGACTACTGCTAACATGTACCCAGTTTTGGTCATCGAAAACCCTACTGAAAGAGTGCCCTAAAGGTCACTCTATCCTGGCTATGAACCACCTTGCACTTGTTCAGATATGTTAAAGGAAGATTTGTGCATGTTGGATGAAAGACGTGATTCTATTGCCAGATTAGCGTGCAACAGAGCTCCGTAATCTTAAATATTAACGGGAAGGCCTTACAGGTGAAATTGGCGAGGTGAATCTTTCCTCGGTCTAAAGTCATTGCTTTGGCCATGCAGAATTGTTTGCCTGCTTCTATTTACTCAATATTTTTGTCCCAGTCCGATGTAACTGAATGTGTGGGAAGGAACTGCAGATGCTAGTTTACACTGAGGATGGATACAAAATGCTGGAGTAACTCAGCGGGACAGGTAGCATCTCTGGTGAGAAGGAATGGGTGACGTTTCCGGTCGAGACCCTTCTTCAGACTCAGGCTTCTTCAACTAAATGTGTTGTTTGACCATTTTAGAAAGTAGTTAAAAGTCAATCACATTGGTTGGTCACAGATAAGACAGACAGCAGACTCACTCTGTAAAGGACAGTTTACATAACCCATTTATTTCATGGTCACTACCGATAATGTGGCTTGTCATTACAAATGTATTTAATAACTCCATTTTTGTGAAACCATTGAATTCTATAATGGACCATGCTGATCAGCGTTTTATATTTCTGAGTATATAAATTGATATCATAACACACACTTATTGTGATTTGCCCCAGTAATGTCTTCCACTCTATCAGAACTGGAATAGTAGTTGCATCATATAAAATGCATTATAGTTCTCTTCTGATCTATACAGGTGGAGATTTCCACCAGGTCCTTCACATGGACATTGGCGGCAGAGAAAAATATAACAAGTGCAGACTCCAGCAACGGCTTTAAAAGTTGCCTTCATTAGTCTTATTTTCAATTAGTTGTAAAAATATTTTTAATTGCTTTCAAACACATGCTGGGGAGATGGGACTAGCATGCTCAATTTAACAGCCAGAGGCACCGTGCTCTTATTAATTTATTGTTCCCATGAATCTAGTTTCAAGTTATACCTTTTGACTCAAACTAGCTAGTACCTGCAATTGGTCTCGGGATAAATATTTGCATTAGGATTTTTGGTTATTTGCACAAACCAATTAGTCTATGCAGTCTAATATATATATAAGATATATTGTATTTACTAATAGCTGAACTGTGCATAGCTTGCTGTGCAGGTTAATCTTTGAGTATAATTAAGAAGTAATCTTGGGGAGCAGAGGGTATTTGAGTCAATATGAGTCCTGCATAGAGTGAACTCAAGCCAAAGGCAACACAGTGATTATTCAATGTGAGGGAATTGCTTTTTGTGCTTAGAATGTGTTCTGCTTCACAACAGTTGCATTAAACAATGTAGATTTGTGCTGAAAGGAAATGGTTATTACTTTGCACAAACACAAGTCAATTAAAGCGTTTTGCAGGCCAGGAATACTCAGTGTTATTTCTAAGGCAGAATAGGTGAAGTGTTTAATTGCATTTCACGATAAAATACAAGTGGAGATGAGACAAGCTTTGCATTTACTGCTTTACTGTAATTATCTTTCTCTGCGCCCATGATGGCTCATATTCCAAGTTTCAAGACAAGTTACATATTCCACTTTAAGAATTACCTTTAGTAATAAGGTATGTGGAACATAGTGCCACACAAGAACAAGCACTCCAGCGCACAATGTCCATGTCAAACATGATCCAAATTAAACTAATCCCTTCTGTTTGCACACAATCCATGCCCTTGCTTCCCTACATATAAATGTGTCCATCTTACAGTATAGCTTCCGAAACATCATTATCATGCCTGCTTCCATTAGCACCCCTGGTAGCGCATTCGAGCATCTATCGTTCTGGGTAAGAAATGTGACTATTGCCCATTAACTTGCTCACGATATTGAACAGAATAGTCATATAAATTGATAGGGAGCAGTATAGTTTTAGGTTACAGGAAGATATTGATCAGTCGGAAAAGTGGGAAGAGCAATGCATACGGAATTTAATTGTGATAAGTGTGTGGTATTGTAGTTTGGGAGGACTAATAAAGAATAGGACATGTGTAATGAATGGTAGGGCCCAAGGATGTATTGTGGAATAGAGAGACGCCGATGTACATGAATAATAATCCCTAAAGGTGACAGGAAGGTGGACAGGGTGATAAAGGAGGTGTACGGGCTACGCACTTCATTAGCTGTCACAGAATGTAAGAGCAGATCGGTTGTGATACAATTTCACAAAATATTGCTTTTTGGTCACCACTGGATTGCATTGGCGATCTATCTACTCTAATCTATCTATCTATCTATCTATCTATCTATCTATCTATCTATCTATCTATCTATCTATCTATCTATCTGTTGTCACACAAAAAAGTGTGTCAGGTTCGGCTAAAATTTCAGAAGTAGTCTGGTATTTCATGTTGACTACCACCTTCTCAATGACAATCAAGTAGATACATAATATATACTTGCCTTTCCAATGAGCCAAATGGCATGATTTTAAGTATTTCTATCCAGACATATTTGCATTTTTACTTTTGATGGGAAATGTAAGATGTGAATGGAACAGTTGAGGGTAGATGGGTATGGAACAATAGCAATGTTAACAAGAGAAAAGTGCCCCAACGGTTCAGTGAGGCACCGTTCGACAAAACTTCATCTGAGAGGAGATTTTACACTGGCAATCAAAAATGTTCACAAAGCCAGGTTTCAAAAAAGGGAGAATCAGATGGGCAAGAATTTGATGTCAGTTGCAAATGAGCCAGGAACCGGGTGTGAATCTTGAAGAAACACATCTCAGATAAAAAAGAACAACTCCTCGATTCCTCACGAACTTGCAATGACAAGACTGTGACTGCAGTTGGACAGCATTATGCTGCAGCGATTTTTAGGCAATAAGAACTTCATTAATGGATTGACCAGACTGGGATGTAGACCTACCACAAGGAGTGTGGCCTCGCACAATTCTTGCTGCCATCAAACATTTCCTAATAAAACGACTTTAGGTTACATCGTGTGTACGGCACAGAAACATGTTAACTAAGTCAGCTGACTCATGTTGGTCAGTTTACTCCGTGTGAGTTTCCTCTTACCATTCTGCATCTAACCACTTACATTGATTTTAAGTGGTCTGGACCGCTTGGTTCTCCTTCCTCCACTTGCTTAACTCTTCCTTTACTTCCTAGTGATATTAAGTTCCACATCATATCAGTCACCACATGAGATATTAAGTTCCACATCATATCAGTCACCAGTGATATCATGAGATATTAAGTTCCACATCATATCAGTCACCAGTGATACCATGAGATATTAAGTTCCACATCATATCAGTCACCAGTGATATCATGAGATATTAAGTTCCACATCATATCAGTCACCAGTGATACCATGAGATATTAAGTTCCACATCATATCAGTCACCAGTGATATCATGAGATATTAAGTTCCACATCATATCAGTCACCAAACATGAATCATATAATCAGCGAAAATCTTTCCCACAGATTGAGAGTGTCGAGTTTGGTTTATTTGCTGTCACTGCACTGAAACTTAATGGATCTTTCTAAATAATCCAATCAAAGAGATAAAATGATCTTTTAAACCACAAGAGCTAATCCTCAGTGGGATTAAGCTCCTCACATCATTTAACCATAAGGCTTTTTTCCACCTATTTAAAAAAAAAATTACTATGATGTGATTTGCCAACCTGTTTGTCGATTGAAAAGTTTCCAGTGGAGAGTAACGATAAATCTAACGATTCCTGATGAGACATAAACAGTTTCATTTCTTGAACAGTGCACAGCAGAAGATTTACTGCACAATTAGGCTGGACATTACAATATTTCATAGTTACCTCCAGCTATGGATTAAAGAATGATTTATTAATAATATTGAACACAGAGGAATGATGAGTACTTGGAGTAATTACCAGCCAGTAATTTTCATCACATGATTTCATCAATCTGCATATTATACTGTAGAAAATTTGAAACATGGCATCTAAAATGATGGCAAGACATTTGCATTATAAGGTGTCTTTTAAAACTTCACAGATCATGACTACATTTTGAAATGTAGTCCTTACTGTAGTCTGGGTCAACACTGCAATCAATTTGAACATGGTAAGTGATATGAGCAAGGATTATAGAAATAACCACTGTGTTTATTGAAGGATTAATGTAACCCTGCATTATTTATGATCTTATGATCTGTTGGTATTCTTGGCAAGGCCAGCTTTCACTGCCTTCATATTGCAGTGATCTACAATAATCGATGTATCGTATTATCAAGTTTATTAATTTCACATGGAGGGTAGGCGGGAATTTCCTCTCACTTTCCAAACACGTGCAGGTCTGTAAGTGAATTGGCTTGTGTAAATTGTCCCGCATATGTAGGATAGAACTAGTGTACAGGTGACCGCTGGTCAGCACAAACACGGAGGTAAAAGAAGGTAGAGATTTTCATGCTGTATCACTCAACCAAACTAAACAAAATTAAACCACACTCCGTGATTAGCTGGAACGCTAGTTTTGCATCAACTTAATCAGGTGCCAAATCCTGGGAGAGGCCAGAATACACCACCTCCTGCCGACAACTGCAAACGTCTGTATTTATAGAGCACTTATAATTGCCTAAAATATATCAAAGGGGAAGGTTTTCAAGGAGAGCTTTCAAAAAACAATGAGAAACATAGCTGAGATGATACTTGAGTTTGAAACTTGGGCGATGAAAGCACAACTGCTGGAGATGCATCAATTAAAACCCGGGAAGTTCAACAGAACAGAATAGGAGGACTACAGTTATCCTGAAAATCTGACCAATTGCTGAGGTTACAGAGAGGAGAAAGGCCATAGAAAGAGTTGGGAATAAGGAACTGCACATGCTGGTCACCAAAAATAGACACAAAATGCTGCGGTAACTCAGTGGGACAGCAGCATCTCTGAAGAGAAGGAATGGCCGAGACCCTCCTACGGACAAAAAGGTTGTTCAACAACCTGAGGCAGGTTTGATATCTAATATAGACACCTAATGCTAGAGTAACTCAGCAGGCACGCAGCATCTCTGGAGAAAAGAAATAGGTGATGTTTTGGATCAGAACCATCTAATATATTGCAGGACATCCTCAACATGTCATACCCCATTCAATCTTGCATTCAGTTATACTGTGTGTATTATCAAGCCTCCTCAGGAAGGAAAATTAGGTGAATGTTTGCTTTAGTCATAGCAGAGATAGCTTACAAAACAAATGTTAAAACTGTCCATTGACATCCCTGTTATATTGAGCTGTACTGCAATGCAAATATACTTAATGCTATTTGGGTAAGATATATACTTCAGGCTGGTACAAATTCCTCTGGTATGTTACCCTCTTGATTTCTACCTTTTAGACATTGCTTGGTTATATATAGAAAGCCAATATTGTTAATGTTAAAAAAATCCACATTCATTGATCTATCCGGGAAACCTCTTTCTTATTTTGAGGTCGCAAATCTCAATCTGAATATGGAAAATAATATAAAAGGAATAACATATAAGGTGTAATCAATTCTGTTGGACATTCAAATATTTTGGCTAATGAATAAAAACATTTCTAAATTGGTTGGTTATTTACCACAGACATTCTCAAAGAGAAGGCCAGGCCAAGATACTTTGATTGGAACTCTACACTTTACCCAAATACCTCCTCATTATCTATTAAACCAGTTAAAAACAAGGTTAAAAAACACAGTTGGTATATCCGTTTTTGCGAGTTTTGTGTTACAATAGAGCGATTGTTTTTCCTTTTTTTTTCTTTTCTTTCTAGGGTCTTATTTCCTTTCTTTACTTCCTTCTCTAACTTCTTCCCTAAGGGGCTTTCTTTTCCCAACACTTTCCTGCACCTTCACGATTCTTGCTTACTTTCCTTACTTCTTTTATTTCTATCTTTTTTAAAGCTCGAAAAAACGAAGTAATGTAATAAGATATATCTGATGTGTATTATTGAAATTTACTGTACTTCTAATTAAAAAAAAATTTAAAAGAAAATAATAATTAAAAAAAACAAAAAAAAAAAACAAAACATGGTTTCGCGACCTTTGGGAATAAAAGGTACAATTGGACTAACAATTTACAAGAACAGAGGAAATGTGAAGTGTGAGTTTTGTGTCTGCAGGGAACGACCAAGATGGGAAACAATATAAACAACACAGATATATCAAGATCTAAAGCACCATGTGGAAAATAAACATTTATTTTTTAAGGTTCGTCACTTTTATTGTGCCGTTTCGAGCAACTTTGTTCTAAAATATTTGCATGATATTATTTCTTCTATTTTTGGCACTATTTTTGATTTTCATTTTGAGGTTGTGCCTGTGCTACTTTTTTTTTTCAGAAGAGAAGCACTCTAATCCCGCTTCCATTATTGATCTCCTGAATTCACAGCAGTCCCCAGGCAGAGACTTCATCAATGATGGGAGGTGAAAAACTGTCAAGATGGTTATTCTCAAATGTCTTCACAACCAGTTTAAAGAGGCAACAGGAAAAGCTACAAAAAGAGGAGATAATCCACTCAACCATGAGTCTCCATCCAGTGATTCCCCCCTCTTCATTGTGGGAAAGAAACCAAGATTGAAATGGAAATTCTTAGGTTTAAGCTATATCTCCCATCAACTGCAGGAATATTCAAGAAATCTACAGATTTTTGATTTTGATACACTAAATTAAAAATGGGTCATAGAGTGATTCAGTGAAACAGGCCCTTCAGCCCAACTTGCCCACACCGGACAACATGTCCCAGCTACATCAGCCCCACCTGCCTGCGTTTGGCCCATATCCCTCCAACCCTGTTTAAGAAGGAACTGCAGATGCTGGAAAATCGAAGGTACACAAAATTGCACACCTGATCCAAATCCAAATCCAAATCCCTCCAAACCTGTCTTATCCATGTGTTTAAGAAGGAACTGCAGATGCTGGAGAATCGAAGGTACACAAAAAAGCTGGAGAAACTCAGCGGGTGCAGCAGCATCTATGGAGCGAAGGAAATAGGCAACGTTTCGGCCCGAAACGTTGCCTATTTCCTTCGCTCCATAGATGCTGTTGCACCCGCTGAGTTTCTCCAGCTTTTTTGTGTACCTGTCTTATCCATGTACCTGTCTAACTGTTTCTTAAATGTTGCGATAGTCCCTGCCTCAACTACCTCCTCTGGCAGCTTGTTCCATACACCAACCACCCTTTGCGTGAAAAAATTACCCCTCAGATTCCTATTAAATCTTTTCCCCTCTCCTTAAACCTATGTTCTCAGGTCCTCGATTCCTCTAGTCTGGGCAAGAGACTCGACCTGATGCATCTACCTGATGTAATCCTCTCATGACTTTATTCACCTCTATAAGATCACCTCTCATACTCCTGCGCTCCAAGAAATAAAGTTCCAGCCTACTTAACCTATCCCTATAGCTCAGACCCTCAAGTCCTGGTAACATCCTCATAAAGATCCTATGTACCCTTACCAGTTTCACAACAGGCAAACCAAAAATATTTCACTACCTGAAATAAGTCTCTAAATTGAGATAGTGTAATTACACAGTGCTGAATACGCTTCCATCAGCTTTGGTTGTGTCTATTTAATGCAGTGTGGCTGCAGACCTGAAATAAATATCTATTTTTTGCAGAAACTGCTTTTTGGTTTGAAGGTAAATTATACAGCTCAGTAGAACACTAACTTTACAAAATGACTTGTTTCATCTTATGCTGTGGCAATGACTCATCGAAATGATTTCTGTTTACCAACTCGTCCTGAGAATGTCCATCATACAATGGCATTTAATTTGCTCAAGTAGAATTGTGCAATATTTCACCGCTTTTGTTTTAACTTGATTTAAATAAGTTGTACCCATCAAATTCATCATTAACAATATACAAAAACGAAAATAGGTGATATGCTCATGATAAAGAGTCAAACCTAGTGTCAATGGCAAAGATTCAGATGCAATAAAAATGCTTACTTAAATAATTTCACTCAGAGGGTTGTGAATCTGTGGAACTCTCTGCCTGAGAAGGCAGTGGCGGCCAATTCTCTGGATGCTTTCAAGAGAGAGTTAAATAGAGCTCTGAAAGATAGCAGAGTCAGGGGATAGGGGGAGAAGGCAGAAACGGGGTACTGATTGTGGATGATCAGCCGTGATCACAGTGAATGGTGGTGCTGGCTCGAAGGGTCGAACGGCCTCCTCCTGCACCTATGGACCATTGTCTATTGTCTATAGTATCACAATCCCAAAGCATTCATACATTATATATGTTCATCTTCACTCTTTTGGGGTTGACAGGGTAATTGCCAAGATGGAATCCAACATATGTGGACATAGTTTCACTGCCAGGCATTGCCTGTTTTGAATGGAGGTGGGGAAGAATTCCTTCTCTCAGCAGCTTATGAATCTTTGCGATTCTCTTCTGCAGAGCAATGAGGAAACAGAACTATCGAGTATATTTGAGGCTGAGGTAGATTTTCTGGTGAATGAAGTGTCAGGTGTTAGAGGAAACTGCCTGGAAGTTAAGCTGAAGGCGAGGACAGATCAGCCATCATTTCACTGAACCATGAAGGAGGGTTATTGTTTTTCTCAACCAGAGGAAAAACCCTTCATGCATGCACTGAAATACAAGAAATAACGTTCTGGAAGGGGACGGGAAGCAGCAGAAGAATTTACAGTTGGATAATTAAGTGTGCAATAATATTCCTTCCAAAGAAAGGGCGGCACAGTGGCACAGCGGTAGAGTTGTTTCCTTACAGCGTCGGTAATCCGGGTTCAATCCCGACTACAGGTCCTGTCTGTACGGAGTTTGTACATTCTCCCTGTGACCTGCGTGTTATTTTTACCGAGACCTTCAGTTTCCTCCCACCCTCCAAAGATGTAGAGGTTTGTAGGTTAATTGGCTTGGTGCAAATGTAAATTGTCCCTCGTGTGTGTGTGTGTGTGTGTAGGATAGTGTTAATGTGTGGGGATCCCTGGTCGGCGCGGACTTGGTGGGCTGAAGGGCCTGTTTCCATGTTGTATCTCTAAACTAAACTAAACAAAACTAAACTAATAAAGAGATGGCGTGACATTCAGGAAGTTCAACTCACAAGTCAATGCTGGGGGATGTTGAGCAGCATGAACATTAACAACGAGCGCAGGAAGATATTCTGATTCAATTCCGTCAGTGGCAGATGGCAAAGGTGCTTTTCCGTTAGCCGGATTGTCAACCTGCTTCACAACCAAACAAGCTTGATTCTATTCTCACGCAACATTCATACACACACTTTCTATCTGTAGTTACTAGATAGTAATGAAGAATGGAAGCCTAGCTGATCTGCAGCTGCAATACCTGCGGAGTACATATTGACATTGTTACCAATAATCATTATTACATTGCATGACAGATCCATTCTGACATCCGGGAGAAATAGAACATGAACGCTGATTCGGGTAGTGTTCAGAGGGTCTTATAGAGTCATGGAGTGATACAGTGTGGAAACAGGCACTTCAGAACAATGCCCACACCGGCCAACATGTCACAGTTGCACTGGTCCCACCTGCCAGCGTTTGGCCCATATCCCTCCAAACCTGTCCTATTCATGTACCTGTCTAACTGTGTTTTAAACTTTTGGATAGTCCCAGCCTCAACTACCTCCTCTGGTAGCTTGTTCCGTACACCCACCACCATTTGTGTGAAAAAGTTACCCCTTAGATTCCTGTTAAATCTTTTCCCCTTCACCATAAAACCTATGTCATCTGGTCCTCGATTCACCTACTCTGGGCAAGAGGCTCTGTGCATCTCCCCGATCTATTCCTCTCATGATTTTATACACCTCTATTAGATCACCCCTCAACCTCCTGTGCTCCAAGGAATACAGTCCCAGCTGACTCAACCTCTCCCTAAAGTTCAAAAGACAATAGGTGCAGGAGGAGGCCATTCGGCCCTTCGAGCCAGCACCGCCATTCATGGCTGATCATCCCCAATCAGTACACCGTTCCTGCCTTCTCCCCATATCCCCATATCTTTAAGAGCCCTATCCAGCTCTCTCTTGAAAGTATCCAGAGAACCGGCCTCCACTGCCCTCTGAGGCAGAGAATTCCACAGACTACAACTCTCCGTGAGAAAAAGTGTTTCCTCGTCTCCGTTCTAAATGGCTTTCCCTTATTCTTAAACTGTGGCCCCTGGTTCTGGACTCCCCCAACATCGGGAACATGTTTTCTGCCTGTAGCGTGTCCAAACCCTTAACAATCTTATATGTTTCAATAAGAATCCCTCTCATCCTTCTAAACTCCAGAGTGTACAAGCCCAGCCGCTCCATTCTCTCAGCATATGACAGTCCCGCCATCCCGGGAATTAACCTTGTAAACCTACGCTGCATTCCCTCAATAGCAACAATGTCCTTCCTCAAATTAGGGGACCAAAACTGGACACAATGGTCTCACTAGGGCTCTGTACAACTGCAGAAGGACCTCTTTGCTCCTATACTTGACTCCGCTTGTTATAAAGGCCAACATGCCATTTGCTTTCTTCACTGCCTGCTGTACCTGCATGCTTAATTTCAGAGACTGATGTACAAGGACCCCCAGATCCCATTGTACTTCCCCTTTTCCCAACTTGACCCCATTTAGATAATAATCTGCCTTCCTGTTTTTGCTACCAAAGTGGATAACCTCACATTTATCCACATTAAACTTCATCTGCCATGCATCTGCCCATTCCCCCAAACTGTCCAAATCACCCTGCATTCTCATAGCATTCTCCTCACAGTTCACACTGCCACCCAGCTTTGTGTCATCTGCAAATTTGCTAATGTTACTTTGAATCCCTTCATCCAAATCATTGATGTATATTGTAAATAGCTGCGGTCCCAGCACCGAGCCTTGCGGTACCCCACTAGTCACTGCCTGCCATTCTGAAAGGGACCCGTTAATCCCTACTCCTTGTTTCTTGTCTGCCAACCAATTTTCTAACCATGTCAGCACCCTACTCCAAATACCATGTGCCCTAATTTTGCCCACTAATCTCCGATCTGTGACCTTATCAAATGCCTTATCAGACCCCCCAGTCCTGGCAACAACCTCGTAAATCTTCTCTGTACCCTTTCCAGTTGTACAACATCTTTCCAATAACATGGTGCCCAGAACTGGACATAATAATCTAAATGCGGCCTCACCAACATCTTCTATAACTGCAACACGACCTCCCAACTTCTATACTCAATACTCTTCCAGACATGATTCTTGTTCCAGAATTGCATGATCAAGAATATAAAGCAGGCTCACCGCAAATAGTTATAACCATGAACTGCAGAAGCTGGTTTACACCAAAGAAAGACACAAAATGCTGGAGTAACTCAGCAGATCAGGCAGCATCACTTTCGTACATGGATAGGGTCAGAACCTTAGACGTACCGCAGCAAATAGTGCTCACTCATTTGTCACCTTATTTTACACCTGATAGAGTTTCAAACAGATTCCACCAACTACAAAGCTTTTTGGGACAAACTGAGATCTGAACGGTATCCCAGGAATGTGAATTCCGTTTTTATTGCATGTTGCATTGAAGTGTGAAATTGATTAAGAGCAAATGGCACTTCCTGCCATTCATGGCATGTAATTCAACTCTGAACCGTGGGCATGTGCCATTCACTTCAGTCCATGTGCAACCAGACACCTTAGAGACACTGGTGGACCGCCACAGTTTTCTTCGCAGAGAAGAAGATTCTAAAACTAGAGGGCATATAGATTAATGTGGGAGGGGAGAAATTTAAGAGGGACATCAGGGGCAACTTTTTCACTCAGAGGGTAATCCGTATCTAGAATGAGCAGACATTTGTGGTCAACGTACAGTCATACGAATGAAAAAAAGAACACAATAGTCTTGAACAAAAACATCTCCACACAGTGGAATTAAAGTTTCCCACTGTTGTTCTGTTGTAAGTATGACTATTAGAATGCATTTGGACAGATACACGGATGGGAAGAGTTAAGTGGGTTATGAATGCAGGCAAATGCACGCAAATGCCACTAGCCTAGAATGTCAACTTGGTCCACTAGCAAATGCAATGCTAGCATTTATATCAAGAGGACTGGAATATAAAAACAGAAGTAGTGAAGAGGCTCTATAAGGCACACAAAAAAAGCTGGAGAAACTCAGTGGGTGCAGCAGCATCTATGGAGCGAAGGAAATAGGCAACGTATTCGCTCCATAGATGCTGCTGCACCCGCTGAGTTTCAACTTGGTCCAGATTTTTTGTGTACCGTCGATTCTCCAGCATCTGCAGTTCCTTCTTAAACACAGGCTCTATAAGGCGCTGGCCAGGTGCATTTGGAACACTGTGAGCAAATTTGGGCCCCATATCTGAGGAAGGATGTGCTGGCTCTGGAAAGGGTCCAGAGGAGGTTGACAAGAATGATTCCAGGAGTGAGTGGGTTAACATATGATGAGCGTTTGACAGCACTGGGCCTCAACATGATGGAGTTTAGAAGGTTGAGTGGGGAACCGCTTTGAAACTTACAGAATAATGAAAGGCATAGATAAAGTGGATGTGAAAATGATGTTTCCACTGGTGGGAGAGTCTAGGATCAGTGGTCAAAACCTCAGAATTAAAGGGCACTCTTTTAGAAAGGAGGTGAGGAGAAACTTCTTTAGTCAGAGGGTAGTTAATCCATGGAACTCATTGCCACAGAGGGCTGTGGAGGCTAAGTCTGCGGATACCTTTAAGGCAGTGATAGACAGATTCTTGATTAGAACGGGTGTCAACAGTTATGCGGAGAAGGCAGGAAAATGGGATTAGGAGGCAGATGATTGAAATCAGCCATGATTGAAAGGCGGAGTAGACTCGGTGGGCCGAATGCCTTAATTCTACTGGACAAGTTGGGCTGAAGGGTCAGTTTCCGTGCTGTACAGCTGTATGACTTCATGACAGAAATTTGGAACACAACAGCTCAGGCCTCAACTTGGAAAGCAGGATTTAGGTGAGGAAGACCTATCTAGATACTACTTAAGGGGCATCATTATTGGCCAGTAAGGGGTTTCTTTCCAATGGGCAAGTGGATCTGGTCTTCCAGGATTTTGCACGTGACAGAGGGACTGACTGCTCCAATTATTGCCCTGTGATGCCTGGACAACATTGAACATTGGAGAAAAATAGTAACATAGAAAATAGGTGCAGGAGTAGGCCATTCGGCCCTTCGAGCCTGCACCACCATTCAATCTGATCATGGCTGATCATTCAACTCAGTATCCTTGTACCTGCCTTCTCTCCATACCCCCTGATCCCTTTAGCCGCAAGGGCCACATCTAACTCCCTCTTAAATATAGCCAGTGAACTGGCCTCAACTACCTTCTGTGGCAGAGAATTCCAGAGATTCACCACTCTCTGTGTGAAAAATGTTTTTCTCATCTCAGTCCTAAAAGATTTCCCCTTTATCCTTAAACTGTGATCCCTTGTTCTGGACTTCCCCAACATTGGGAACAATCTTCCTGCATCTAGTCTGTCCAACCCCTTAAGAATCTGAGTCAGCGGTGTGTTTGTACATGCGCCCATCCTAGTGAGCTCCTCACACCTGGGAGCCTGATGCCAGCTAACTGCTTACAACTATTGTTTCAACTGAGAGCTATTATTCTCAGAGCTCTAGATGGCAGCTGTGATGCAGCCAAGCTTGTAGGTCATGTTCAATTGCACGTGGGTGCTGTGTGTGTTCACAGTGAAGCCAGGGAGTCATGCTGCTTACATGTGTAACAGCTTGCTCCTTGTATGCATATGAAAAGCCACTGTGTAGGAAGGAACTGCTGATGCTGATTTAAACCGAAGATAGACACAAAATGCTATACTAACTCAGCGGGGCAGGCAGCATCTCTGGAGAGAAGGAAGGGGTGACGTTTCGGGTCGAGACCCTTCTTCAGTCTGAGTTGATGCCAGCTAACTCCGGCATTTTGTGTCTATATCAAAATCACTTGCCTGTCACCCCATGTGAAACTGGCCAGGGAAGAATGAGTCAGGCCCAGTTATTGCACAGTTCCTAGTGCACAAATATTTTCCAATGATTAGGTTTGGGAATGTACATTCTGGCTTTGTTCCCTCATTCGTTTCACTATTAATTTATTATAGATACAGCATGGATCTATGGACCCATAGATACAGCAGTCTGAAGATGGATCTTGACCCAAAACGTCACCTATACCTTTTCTCCAGAGATGCTGTCTGACCCGCTAAGTTACACCAGCTTTCTGTGTCTATCTTCAGCATGGAAAAAGGTCCTTTGACCCATCGAGTCCATGCTGACCATCGATCGATCACCCATTCACGCAAGTTCTATGTTGTCCCACTTTCTCGTCCACTCCTTGCACACTGGAGGACATTTACAGCATCTCCACGTCTTATATGTGGATGTGGGAGGAAGACCAGAGCACCCGGAGGAAACCCACGTGGTCACTGAGAAAACATGCAAACTTCAACAGCCGAGGTCAGGATCGAACTCTTGCACTTTGAGGCAGCAGTTCTCCAGCTGCACCACTGTTCAGGCTGAGAGAATGTCTGGTCAATTTCAAGAGTTGTTTCCTCCACCCCAGAGCTCCATGGCTACGGAATGTACCACCTACAAAATGCAAGGCAGTTCCTCTGATAGTTCTATCATCAAGCGCAGCAAGGGCCAGGGACATAGAAACACTTGTATAGGAAGGAACTGCAGATGCTGGTTTACACCGTATAGACACAAAATGTTAGAGTAAGTCAGCAGGACAGGCAACATCTCTGGAGGCAAGGAATGGGTGATGTTTCGGGTCGAGAGCCTTCTTCAGACTGAAGCCTGATGGTCACCCTTGGTAGTCAATTGATGCACGCCAGAGTCAGGGGAGAGGAAGACAGAGAGATATGGAAGGGTAAGGTGTGAAAACAAGAGATCAAAGGGGACAATGCGCATGGAAAATGCAGAATGGACCATTGTTAACTAAGAGGAAGGTGATTACAAAAGGCATGCATTAAGTGAAATGTAATCAGTGAAACTTGCCAGAGAACTTGGATGGGGGAGGGATGGAGAGAGAGGGAACGCAAGCGTTACTTGAAGTTAGAGAAGTAGGGGAGTTAAAGTGTTTAGAAACTGGGAGATCACGCAGGCCTAGGCAAACTGAGTGGAGGTGTTGAGTGAAACGATCACCGTGCCTGCGCTTGCTCTTGCCCGATATATAGTAGAAACACTTGCCTAGTAAGTTACACAGCATTGCAATTTTGAAATACATTATCATTCCTTCATTGTCCCAGCGGCGTAGTCTGTAGCTCCCTACCCTGTGGGAATACCATCATCAGAAAGACTGCAGCAACTCAAGAAAGTAGTTCGCTACCACCTTCCCAAGGGCAATTAGAAATGGGCAATAAAAATAGTGGCACAAAGAACTGCAGAGGCTAGAACCTTGAGCAAAACACAAAGTGCTGGAGTAACTCAGTGGGTCAAGCAGCATCTCTGAGGGAAGTTTTGGGTCAAGTCCATGTAAAAACTGATGTTGCGAGCACATTGACAAATGAAAAAAGACACTTAATGACACAGTGACATACTTTTGGTTTATAGAAACATAGAAACATAGAAATTAGGTGCAGGAGTAGGCCATTCGGCCCTTCGAGCCTGCACCGCCATTCAATATGATCATAGCTGATCATCCAACTCAGTATCCCGTACCTGCCTTCTCTCCATACCCTCTGATCCCCTTAGCCACAAGGGCCACATCTAACTCCCTCTTAAATATAGCCACTGAACTGGCCTCGACTACCCTCTGCGGCAGAGAGTTCCAGAGATTCACCCCTCTCTGTGTGAAAAAAGTTCTTCTCATCTCGGATTTAAATGATTTCCCCCTTATCCTTAAGCTGTGACCCCTTGTCCTGGACTTCCTGAACATCGGGAACAATCTTCCTGCATCTAGCCTGTCCAACCCCTTAAGAATTTTGTAAGTTTCTATAAGATCCCCTCTCAATCTCCTAAATTCTAGAGAGTATAGACCAAGTCTATCCAGTCTTTCTTCATAAGACAGTCCTGACATCCCAGGAATCAGTCTGGTGAACCTTCTCTGCACTCCCTCTATGGCAATAATGTCCTTCCTCAGATTTGGAGACCAAAACTGTACGCAATACTCCAGGTGTGGTCTCACCAAGACCCTGTACAACTACAGTAGAACCTCCCTGCTCCTATACTCAAATCTTATATGGATTTTTACCCGGTAAGGCAGAAAATGCACACTCACAACTGAAATGTGAATTGGACATATATGATCCAGTTTGACCTTGCTCACATTCCATGGTATTTAAGATGCTGCTGAGGCTATGGAGTGCACCTTGTACTGCAAATATAACCAAAACCACAGCAACAGGGAAGAACAGAATCAGGCTGTGTATTACACAATTGATTATGTTTGTGAGAAACAGATATTGAATATCATTGCTCCTTCCCCTTGGGAACAGCTTAGCTCCAAGCTATTTCACATTGAAACATGGAAATTCATCCCTGAAGCTCGAGCATCCTGACCTCGTCACATATCGCACCATTCCGCGGCTGCATCAGGAAATTTCAGTCAATTAAAAGGTGCTTTCCTTTCATCCAACAAATGCGTTTTCCAAAACAGCCATTTCATTTTGGAGATCTCTCGTAAAAAGTGAATCGGTCTCATCTTGCTGATTAATAGCAACAGTCATGTTTTGTAAATTTCTCTTGGACTAATTACATGGTAATTAACAGTAATCACCACCTTTAGTCATTTCCATCATCAGCTACCAAGTAATTGGCAATAGATCAAATAGTTATAACCTAGAACCAAACAAGGCAGCAAAGAAGTCACAGATTTAGTTGTATGGAGATTAACCGAGCAGTCATTTAATTGGGTTTGTATATGTTGCTAGCCATTCTGCTGGTTAGTATTAAGATCTCCATTTTCAGGACAGGCAATACTGTCTCTGGAGATTATCCTGTCGGCCAAACTGACAAGGAATACCCTTTACTTCTGTCATCCATGAAGTGAAAACCAGTACAACAGATCTGATGGCAGAATCTTTGCAGAGTTCACTAAATGAGTCCGATGGCTATCTCCAGATCCAATTGACTAGTTCTTTGGAGCTGGTTTGCAGAGTGTCTCCTGAAATGCAGCAGGAGCTACAATCCTGGTGTCATAGTGTCAGACTGTCAGTCAGCTGATGCGGGAACTATTTGACTTTCATGTGACTGCCCGGGGGTGCAGTTCTTCGTGACAGGCTTCTTTCCCAATCTAGCCTTAATTAGCACTAGTGCAGCCTGGAGTTGGTGAAAGGGAGTTAGTGGGGTTGAAGACAAAGAAAAGGTCTAACTGATATCTCTGTCCACTCCCGAGGGAATGTCTAAAGCAGGGGTGGGGAACCTGCGGCTTTAAGACCGCATGCAACACGGCATCGTCAGTTTCGTAATATGCCAAATTTGTACAATGAGGCATTCAGTGTGGATTTGCCGTATCATTGTAAAGTCCGTTGGCTATCGCAGGGGCAGGTGTTAGCATTTTTTTTAACTTTGCGAGAACAGATAGTTACATTTCATGAAGAACAGAATCAGCAATGTGAATTACGGAAAGAAGATTTCTATAGAAATACTGCATTTCTGTGTGGTATCATGTCAAAGCAAAATGACTTGAATCTTTCTTTGCAAGGTAAAACTAAGTCTATATATGGTACCAGACTGATTACTGGGATGTCAGGACTTTCATACGATGAACGACTGGATAGACTCGGCTTGGACTCGCTAGAATTTAGAAGATTGAGGGGGGGATCTTATAGAAACTTACAAAATTCTTAAGGGGTTGGACAAGCTAGATGCAGGAAGATTGTTCCCAATGTTGGGGAAGTCCAGAATAAGGGGTCACAGTTTAAGGATAAGGGGGAAATCTTTTAGGACCGAGATGAGGAAAACATTTTTCACACATAGAGTGGTGAATCTCTGGAATTCTCTGCCACAGAAGGTTAGTTGAGGCCAGTTCATTGGCTATATTTAAGAGAGAGTTAGATGTGGACCTTGTGGCTAAAGGGATCAGGGGGTATGGAGAGAAGGCAGGTACAGGATACTGATTTGGATGATCAGCCATGATCATATTGAATGGCGGTGCAGGCTCGAGGGGCCGAATGGCCTACTCCTGCAACTATTTTCTATGTTTCCATGTTTCTATGTGGCAAAAAAATCCAAGCATTTCGAAAAAAGCTATATGTTTTCAAAACTCCTCTTCAAAATGAAATTTCGGATGAACATTTTCCCCAGTTAGCGAAGGTCATTGATGAGCAGGAGGATTCATGCAAATCATTTGAAGAATATGCAACTGTTATAGACTTATTAATTAAAGAATCCAATGAAAGGTTCGCTGACTTTAAGAATCATGACATCACACACAAATTAGCATTTCAACCTCACCTAGTAGATGTCTCCAAGGCTCCTAAAGAACAACAAATAGAATTGATTGAGCTCTCAGAAGATGACATTTTAAAGTCCTTATTTGACACTATGAAAGACCTGATTGAAATATGGAAAAATGCAACAGAATATCCACGTCTTCGGCAACATACACGAAAAATGCTTTCGTGCTTTTCAACCACTTATTGCTGCAAATCTACATTCTCCTACCTAACCCAAATCAAGACGCCCTTAAGGTCACAAATGACGGATACCCATCTAGAAGATCAGCTGAAACTGCGTACCTCCATGTTGCAACCAAATATTCAAATGCTTTCCCACAAACAAACAGTCACAACTAGATCATTAAAAGATTAGTTAACTTTAGAATTAACAAAATGTTTTCATTTTCTTGAAGTTGGTACATGGTAGTTAGATTTTTACAAAATAATGTACATTTTGAAGTATATCCAATTGAAGTTTCTTGGATGAGACCATATTAGATTACAGCTAACTTAATGCGGCATTAATTCCAACATGAAAAGGTTCCCCACCTCTGGTCTAAAGCCTTTCTCTTGAAATGATCAATTATATTGTGGGTTGGTGTAAAAATATTTCACTGTGCTATTTAAATCTTAGGTGTTGCATCAAAAGAAATAGTTATTCCAAAGCTAAAGCTTTTCAAAAAGAACAGATTTAGTGGCTAAAGGCTAAGGGTTCTCACCCAAAATGTCAGTTTGTAGAGCCTGTTCCTTTTCTCCAGAGATGCTGCCTGACCTGCTGAGTCACTCAAGCATTTTGTGTCTATCTTCTCTTTAGTGACTAGTTCAATTTGTTTCAAGAGCCTTTGCTTTAGTTGCTAAGTTGTAGCACTTTGATATGATTCAAAGTTTTTCAAGTGCTGTCGAACATTGTGTGGTCATGAAAAAGCATCATACAAATGCATATTTCTTATAGATGAGTGCTTAGTTGAATATCATTATGATCAAGGTTAAATAATATTTGCAGGATTTTCATAATCCACGCTGTGGGGTTCTAGCCCATAAAGCATTCTTTATTTCAGGTTTACACCATCTGCCGATTTTTTTTGACTTTCAAAGCATTTTGATTACCTTCTATTAATTCATTTTCAGGATGTGCATATCAAAAGATTTTCCTTGGCATGGTGGTGACGAGACGCTTTCTTGAAGCGTTGGAGTCTTTCTATTGAAGGTATATCTATAAACCTCTTCCTGAGAGAGGTCCTTTAGATAGACCCAACAATATTGTCAGGATCATTATATATTTCCAAGTCAGGATGGCGTGTGACATTTAGGTGGAGGTAGACACAGGCAGCATCTCTGGAGAGAAGGAATGGGTGACGTTTCGGGTCGAGACCCTTCTTTGGTTGAGGTGCTGGTACAATGGGTTCACTGCTTTTGGCTTTCAAGATTCAAGATTCAAGAGATTCAAGAGAGTTTGTTGTCATGTGTCCCTGATAGGACAATGAAATTCTTGCTTTGCTTAAGCATAATAGAACATAGTAGGCATGACTACCATGTCAAGGCTTTCAGGTGGGGGTCACCGATTTTGTAAGTGCTGCTATGGTAGTCAGAGTAAGTAAGGCAGTCATTTGACATACAGTTCACAAAGCTGCCGTAATGGAAGCAGGTCTATGCCATTGAATGTGATCCACATACACCGGTTCCATTTTGTTTCTGCTCGTGCTATCAGTAAGTCCCGATTTTCATTCCCCCAACTTGTGCCTAGCTGATCTCTGCCGAAAAACATCAAATGTGTCCTCTTTTTTCATTTTCTGTGAATTCTTTTGTTCATGAGCAAATGGGATATCAGAGATATGAACACATCATAGAGTCATACATCACAGAAACAGAACCTCTGCCCACTCATCCATGCTGACTAAGATGCTCCATCTAAACTAGTCTAATTAATCAGGTTAATTTACAAGACTAAAGCACATAAAGCCATGAGGTTACAAATCAACCTTTCTTGGGGTATTTCCCTGGAGCCCAGTGGAGCCTGTAACTGTATAATGTTTTATTGAGATCACCTTTAATTAAGGACTGTGTTTATATCTCTGAGACTCTATGACTAAATAGTAAACTACTCTGCACATTTACATACAACATACTTTGGTCTAATTTGGTAAATTAGTATAGAATACAGGCATTCCACAATTTGTAAAATAATCACCCAACTGTTAAATTAAATGTTGTACATCAAAGAAGGTGGATAAAGTGGACATTAAGTGTACCTTGGTATTCCTGTGGGCACTATTTGTTATAGAGATGAATGGATTCATAATCAATGAGTCAATGTTATAGCAATTATATATATCAAGGAATATTGGCAAAGATTTGCAAAAGGGAAGCTTCTCCATTGATATGCATCATGAGGAATTTTCACATGGATAATTTATTTTAGCTAAATTAATTAATAATGACATTTGATAATGGGAGGTGAATTCGTAGGGGTTTTTGGAAATTTGATAATTAAGTCAAATAGAGAGTTCCAAGTTTTTTTGAGTAGGTATTCCTAAGCATGAAATAAAGCAGTGACTTTACTAAACCTGAACACCTGCCTCACCATCTTATCTGACACCTTTTGTCTGCATTTCTTCTCTAGCCTTTTTCTGGCCATCTGCAAATCAAACTCTCTTCCCATATATCCATCTATACGTTTTCGGAGCCCCCACTACCTCATCGTTACTATGGACATTCAGTCACTCTACACCTCCATCCCCCACCAGGAAGGCCTTAAAGCCCTTGTGTTCAAGAAGGAACTGCAGATGCTGGAAGATCGAAGGTACACGAAAATGCTGGAGAAACTCAGCGGGTGCAGCAGAATCTATGGAGTGAAGGAAATAGGCGACGTTTCGGGCCAAAACCCTTCTTCAGACTGATAGGGGAAGATTAACTGTAACATATTGCATCTGAATGAAAAGTGAAATAGTTCCATCTGAAAGTAGGATCCAAACTACAGAGACTCTGAAGTTATTGGGAGAGAGCTGGCTGTCACAGAATTACGGAGCATTCCAGATAGGCGGAACGGTGGACATCCATCCTGCCTGTCAATGGCTAACTTTCCACGAATGGATGAAGGAACTGTAATTGTTGTAATTTGTTTTCTGGTGCAAAAACACAAACAGAAAAGAAACACCACAATGGCTAACAAAAGAGGTAAGGATAGTATTAGAAGCAAAGGAACTGGAGTCCAGTCCTTAACCACCATCGACCTCATTAGGGACCATCGAACTATCTTTGACCGGACTTTACTGGCTTCACCTTGCACTAAACGTTATTCCCTTATCATGGATCTGCATGCTGTAAAAGGCTCGATTGTAATCATGTATTGTCTTTCTGCTGGCTGGTTAGCATGCAACGAAAGCTTTTCACTATACACGTGACAATAAACTAAACTGAAAAGAAAGTTATATAAAGTTTCCAGGAAATGTAGCCAGCTTTTTGCATATCGTTCATTCACTTGTTCTATATCACCGTCTCTATCTCTCGTTTCCATTTCCACTGACTCTCACTCTGAAGAAGGGCCTCGACTCGAAACGTTATCTTTTCTCCAGAGATGCTGTCTGACCCGCTGAGTTGCTCCAGCTTTGTCTATGTTCCTAGCCCACCTAAGGATTTGGTACCAATTAGAATTTAGCAACAAAAACGATGATTCACGGAAGAGGGCACAAACAATTTACCAGGATGCCAAGGAACTAAGAACCTAATGAAAAGGAAGAATTAAAGAAAATTAGCTTCAGTGAAATATAATGGGACTGAAAGCTTATAAATCCCCTGGGCTTGAAAAATTGCATTGAAAAAGGAAGCCATGGAAATAATGTTGCCATCTTCCAAAACCCCATAGATTCTGGAATGGCTGCTGTACACTTGAGGATGGGAAATGGAACCCCACTATTTATGAAAGGAAGGAGAGTAAAACACAGGGAATGCAGGTCAGTTGATCAAACATCAGTAGTAGGAGTATTAGACTGGCTCTGATAACAAGACACTTCGAAAATATGAAAAGACTTACACAAAATGTCAACATGGATTTCTGAAAGGAAAATCATGTTTGCAAACTTACTAATGTGTTTGGAGGATGTAATGGGTGGAATGGATAAGGGAGAACCAGTGGAGTTGCTGCATTTCAATTTTCAAATGGCCTTCGATAAAACTGTAGATAAGAGTACAGTTATGTACTACTGGGATCAGTGCTGGAAACCCAGCTGTTCGTGAAATATACTAATGATTTAAACATGGGAATTAAATGCAATACTGTATCTTCAAGTTTACAGAGAACACCATGCTGGGTGTGAGGGTGAACTTTGAGGAGGAAGCAGAGAAACTGGTGCATGGTGGTGCAGTGGCAGAGCTGCTGCCTTACAGCAATTGCAGCGCAGCAGACCCGGGTTCGATCCCAACTATGGGTGCTGTCTGTACGGAGTTTGTACGTTCTCCCTGTGACACACGTGGGTTTTCTCCGAGATCTTTGGTTTCCTCCCAGACTCCAGAGAAGTACAGGCATGTTGGTTAATGGGCTTGGTATTAAGAGTAAATTGTCCCTAGTGTGTGTAGGATAATGCTAATGTGCAGGGATTGCTGGTCAGTGTGGACTCAGTGGGCCGAATGGCCTGTTTCCCCTCAACCTGTATTTCTAAGGCGTTTTGCCCTAAAAACTAAAAAATTTTGTTTGCTGGAGTTGGTTGTATATCTAGGGGGGTGAGTGATTAGCTTCGGGAGACCAATAAAATTCCCGAACTGCACATGCTGGCTGCGTAATCATGAGGATCAAACACTCTGAACAAAAGGCTGCCTTGAGGATACACAGGGATTGCAGTGTCTCAGGCAGCACTCTCTAAAACTAAAAACTAAAAAAACTAGAGTTGGGAGGGAATGGGCAGTTGCTGATCATGATTGAAGGATTGGGAGCCTCTGTGGTCAGTTGATACCTTCTACAGAATTCAGAAGAAAGGTCCCAGCCCAAAAGCCCCAAAGGGTGGTTCATTCCCACCACAGATGTTGTTTGACATGCTGACTTCTTCTAGTAATTAACGAGATTGGATTTGTGCTGCTTTACAAGGAGAGGTCACTGCTGGGCAGTATTCGATTTTGGGTTGATGCTTTGGTTGGATTTGTAATGGGATAATTGGACAGAGTTGTCATTAATTTTGGAGCACAAAACTTTCACACTACAGTTGGGATGATGTCTGGTCCTTGTAGCCCTTACTATAATGAGTAAACTGAGTTTATTTTATGTCTCACTGAGTTAAGATGATTGGTTGAAGCTCATCATCTGAGATTGAGGGGGACAATGGGGATAGACACAAAACGTTGGAGTAACTCAGCAGGACAGGCAGCATTTCTGGAGAGAAGAAATGGGTGATGTTTCGGGTCGAAACACTTCTTCAGAGTCTGAAGAACTCTGTTTTGACTATTTTGATCTGGACTCATGAATCCTCATGGAGTCTGGAGACAAGGTTGAGAACACCTAGGGCCAACCCCTTCCACTTGTGTTCCATTGTCATAAGATCGTAAGGTCATAAGTGAGAGGAGTAGAATTAGGCTATTTGGCCTATCATATCTACTCTGCTATTCAATCATGGTTGATCTATCTCTCCTTCCTAACCCCATTCTCCTGCCTTCTCCCAATAACCTCTGACACCTGTACTATTCAAGAATCTACCTATCTCAGCCTTAAAAATATCCACTGACTTGGCCTCACAGCCTTCTGTGGAAAATAATTCCACGGATTCACCACCCTCTGACTAAATAAATTTCTCCTCATCTCTTTCCTAAAAGAACGCCCTTTAATTCTGAGGCTATGACCTCTAGTTCTAGACTCTCCCACTAGTGGAAACATCCTTTCCACATCCACTCTATCCAAACCTTTCACTGTTCTGTATGTTTCAATGAGGTCCACCCTCATTCTTCTAAACTCCAGCGATTACAGGCTCGGTGTGGACAAACGCTCATCATAGGTTAATCAATGTCTCTGGATTTCTAGTCCAGTAATTTAACTCTGTCACATCAAGTTAACTCTCTGTCCCTTCCTCTGACATACTTCTCTATCTTCTACTGAAGGTAATTAAACATGCAAATAGATAGAAAATAAGTTGCTTTCTTTAAACAGCACTAAATATTCTAAGAAGGAATTAATCATTAAGCACCATTAGTATTGAGTTACTTGTCATCCAGTTCTATTGACACTAATGAAACAGAATGTGGGAAGTTAGTACAACCATAGACAAACGCTATCCCGCAGAGTAATGGTCGATGCAAATCTCATTTACTGCACTCAATCTTGTCTCTTTACTCAAATACAGGGGAAGAAAATAACAAAACACAGGATACAAAAGAACAAGATAACACTGGGCCAATGTCTTGAAGAGAGACACAAAATGCTGGAGTACCTCAGTGGGACAGGCGGCATCTCTGGATAGAAAGAATAGGGTGGCATTTCGGGTCGAGACCCATCTTCAGACTGAGAGTCAGGGGAGAGGGAGACACAGAGATATGGAAGGGTAAGTTGTGAAAACGAGACATCAAAGAGGACAAAGCTCAAGGACAACAGAATAGATCATTGTGACAATGAAGAATACAAAGATAAAATGTAATTAGGAAGACAGCCAGACAGGTCAAAGAACTAGGATGGGGATGGATGGAGAGAGAGAGGGAAAGCAAAGGTTACTTGAAGTTAGAGAAGTCGATATTTTTTCACCTCTGGGGTGTAAGCTACCCAAGCGAAATATGAGGTGCTGTTCCTCCAATTTTCAACGGTCCTCACTCTGACAGTGAGTAGGAGACCCAGTTGTACAGGAGACCACACCTGATCTACTTTTGCCACATGTGAAGAGTTATTGCCATTGTTATAGAGGAAATAAATGTAGGCTGTCGAAGAAAGACTGCTTTATCCAATTTATAGGCTGACACTTACAAATTTTAATGGGTCGAATGGCCTACACAATTTGTCCTGTTGAAATCTAATGGTCAACTTCAGTCAAGGAGACCCAGGCCAGAACGGTATTCATTAATATAAGGAAAAATGATCAATATACATTTTGGGCCACAAAATAATGGCAACTGCTCATTAATATTGAAAAGATCAATATTTCCAAAAAGAAATGCTCAGTGATTTAACAAAGCTTGATGCTTTCCAATCCCTCAAATAACAATGTGTTAATTCAATGAAAATTATTTAAAATACAATCCGTCATCAAATTCCAACAGGCTGCTAAATAGAAAAAATACAAAAACACATAGAATGTAAGGCCAACCATATAATAAATCACTAAATAGTTCAGTGAATGCATAGGACACATGTACATCCATCCAGCATACACAAACAAATACATCCATGCATATTCATATCCATCCCATTGCTAAGATGCATGTGTATGCATCCCTTAAACTGCACTTTATAAAGGTTCACAAAATATCTTGGTTGATATAATTGGAAGATTGACCTGGCACTGTTGTTCCTAATGGTGGATCCTATTGTATTCAGGACTCTGTGGGAAGGAGCAGAGGCTGGATTCCACCAAAGATAGACAGAAAGTGCTGGAGTAACTCAGCGGGTCCGGCAACATCTCTGGAGGAAAGGAAAAGGTGACGTTTCATGTCGAGACCCTTCTTCAGATTCAAGACGGATGTTCGTATTATATTGCGTACGAAGGAACTGCAGATGCTGGTTTGGACCAGAAGAAGAGTCTCGACCCGAAACATCACCCATTCCTTCTGCCCAGAGATGCTGCCTGTCCAGCTGAGTTGTGGGCATGTCCCACTTGCCGATTTGTTAGGCAACTGCCAGCGACTGTCATATCCAAAAAACCAGCGACAACCTACGTCATGCTGACAAAAATCTATGAAGGAGCACCGACATTAGGAGAAGTCAATCTACGCTCATTGGCGTCAAACCCACTGTCGCTGAAAAAGGCGCTACGACGTTTTGAGGAGACTTACACGGCGATCACCGGCGAACATGTGGCGACAAACTAGTCACCTGTAGTTGCCTAAAAAATCGCCTAAGTGGGACAGGCCCCATTACTCCAGCAATTTGTATCTATCTTCTTACTGTACTATTCAGACATATTTCCAGAAATCTTTCACTCCTTCTGCCCCCCTCTCGCCACTCATATTTTCTCTTATGAAATATAAGTTTTCCATTTGATTTCTCACCAGAAATAAACAGGCAGCCGCACCCACATTCAATTTGAAAGCTCATCATTCAAATGAAAGTGCACAAGGTCAAACTGCACATTCATGGAGAACTGCATTGGTATTTTCATTAATTGCATGACTTAATTAGTTCATTGTCTAGGATATTACATGATAACCACATTAGTTAATCCGTAAATTTCAAACAAGTAGGACAAGCAGTGCAATGACTTTCTAGGATTGGTAATTTTTAATTATTTATAGTCCCTGAAGAGCTTTAATGAAATGTAACTCCATTTGTGATCATTTTCTTTAATGAAAGTCAGATTCCAACATGGATTTTATGTTCCATTTTATCTCCAGTATTTAATCAATAATAGTGCTTTAACAATTTGAAGCCTGAGATATCAATATTTCAATGATCACCAGTTCCTGGTGTACATTTTAAAAAGAATTACATATTCTAGATTCACACCTATAATGAAAATTCCTTGCTCTAAATCAGTTCCCGCATGTTTGCTGTTTAATCACTGGTGTAATCTCTCATTATTTTGGGAGATTTTTACTTCCCATCCTCTTTCACCTTGAGGTGCCAGGGGGAAGAGCTTTAATAAGAGCTCAGTTTGTTACATGCTGTGATATTAAGGGTTAGGTTTGACAGCGGTAGAACCCAGGAGGATTCTTATTTGGCTTTTATGGTTGCTGGTGGGACCTTCCGACCAAACAAGTTCTGGAATGGTACTCATCATTTTTATTCACTAATCCATTTTCCCCTTCTGTTGTACGTTGCCTGTGAAAGATTAGCTGCCTTTTTCCTCAACAGGTGCCCACACCATCCAGTAGACACAAAATGCTGGAGTAACTCAGCAGGTCAGGCAACATCTATGGAGAGAAGGAATGGGTGACGTTTCGGGTTGAGACCCTTCTTCAGGCTGATGAAGAGTCCGGATATCATTCCGATATCTGATATCATTGTAAGATGGCGGTGCCTCACGGCAGCGGCCTCTGCAGTCCGTCTGGTTTTTTTTTTTTTCTTTTTGTCTGTTAAGTGGATGTCTTGATTTTAGTTTTTATATTATTTTTAGCTGCGTATATGTGGGGGCGGGGTGGGGCGAACTTATTAATCCCTTCCCTGTACGGGGACACTACCTTTTCCTTGTCGAGTCTCCATTGTCGTTGGGCCTAACATCGTCAGTCTCCAACCGGAATCGACCTGGGGTTCCAGTCGCAGAGCCTACGGACTCACCGTCGCGGGGCTGGCCGACTTCGGAGTGCGAAGCGCTGTGGTGGCGCGCGGCTGCGACCCGACTACGGAGCTTCGGAGGCGCTGGCTGCAGGCCCTGTGGACGGTAACATCCGGAGCTCGCGGGTCCCTGGTGGGGGACCGCTTTTTGGAGCTCCCGCAACGGCAAACTTCGCCCGCCCAAATCGAAGGGTTTCAATCGACTCGGAGCGGGGGCCTTATATCGACCGGCGCGGCTTAAAAGACCGCGGAACTTACCATCGCCCGCCGGGGGGGGCTCCAACATCTAACATCAAGAGCCTCGATCAGCTCGATGCAGCAGTTTGACTGCTTGACTGCGGGAGAAGAATAAGGACATAGAACAGGGAAAAGATAAGACTTTTGCCTTCCATCACAGTGAGGAGGTGTTTGGGGTTTGTGTGGAATTGTGTGTTTTGGGTTTTTTGTTGTTTGTTGTTATGACTGCAGAAATGCAATTTTGTTTGAACTTATATTCAAATGACATTAAACAGCATTCTGACCCGAAACGTCCAACATTTTGTGTCTACCTTCGACTTAAACCAGCATCTGCAGTTCTTTCCTATCCAGGCCATCTGATTTGTTGGCTGGTGATGCAATGCAAGATTGCTTGGATCTGAAATACTCGTCTCATCTCTTTTGGCCTCTTCCTATTACTCCTAGTGGATTCTTTTGAACCTCAGCTCAGTTTGTTACATGCTGTGATATTAAGGGTTAAATTTGACAGCGGTAGAAACCCAGGAGGATTCTTAGATAGGATTTGAATTGGTGAGGACAGGGATTGATTGATGTTGCAGCACTGGTGACATTTGGCTTTTTATTTCATGTGGTTTTGTGTACCCACCTTCTGTCTCTCTGTCCAGGCCTCTGTTAAAGGTGATGATCATCCTAGTAGTTTCATTCTCCTGGTTGTTATAGTTTTGTGAATATCTCTATGAAATGTTTGTTCTGCTCTTCCAATTTTTATATCACAAGCGTTTTCAATATTTACTCATTTTAATGTTGTTTAGAGATACAGTTTACAGCGTGACAACTGGCACTTCGGCCCACGAGTTCCCACCAACCATGGTCCCCACACACTAACACCATCTTAGGGAAAATTTACAGTTTTACCAAATCCAAAACCTGTACGTCTTTGGAGTGTAGGAGTCTTGAAATCTTTGGAGTCTTGAAATCTGGTCCTGTTACTACTAAAGTTTATGGAAATTAAATTGAATGCTACTAGAAACTCTGCACAGGGATCACGATGGCCATTAACCTGTGCCCATTTAGTGCCCTGGAGAAAGGTCACTGAGTTTGTGCTGCCACATTCCCATTAATTCATCTGCAGTCTTTGGCACCCAGGCTAGTGTCAGGCGTGGCAAACGTCCATTGAGGCTTGTTATGTGAGTGACACATTGTGGTGTTAAGTGAAGTTGTGGCTGAATCTCAAATGGGAACTGCAAAGTTGCTGATGGCAGCAATCATTGTACAGGTGTTGGGAGCTTGCTGGAACAGCAGAGTGAACACCAGGAAGAGTGCCCACACTGACTTTCGGGATTTTGTTTTGGTTAATGTGGCAATATAGAGATGTATCTCCTTCCCACCACAGCCCAACACCACGTCCCGATCCAAATGTGCCAGATTGGGTGTGGGAGAAGCTCACAAATAACACCAGTGCCAGGAGTGAAGCTTCAAGGTCACAAATGCATTCACACAGAATGTTTACTGATCTTACATGTGTTGTCAGTGCCATCAAATCCCATCCGCCAACATCATCCCCACCGGCCTCATGCACTAAGTGAATCGGAGGTGAAGGGAGGGGTTCTCTATACATCCTGCTTTGGGGCTCCCCATTAATTCTTAACAAGGCACTGCGGGAGGAAGA
This sequence comes from Leucoraja erinaceus, assembly GCF_028641065.1. Lineage (NCBI taxonomy): Eukaryota > Metazoa > Chordata > Chondrichthyes > Rajiformes > Rajidae > Leucoraja > Leucoraja erinaceus. The sequence continues at coordinate 4,176,774 of NC_073399.1, read as the reverse complement.
CAAGGACCTAGTTTTGCCAGCGCTACCACCAAGATCTGGCTGCTCTGTATATTTCTAACTTTGGGGAAAATTGGACACCAAATAGTGGGGAGTGAAGACGACCTCTTCGACCTCCCTTCCCTATGATGAAGACTATCTATGACTACCTTTGACTATCCTCGATTACCTACGACTAACATGCCAACCCACTACGACCTACTTTGACCTACTTCGACTAAACCTACCAGTAAAAAAAGTATCGATTTTTTTCCATGGCAACCTTTTTTTACTCGCGGGCATTTTTTAACATATTGGAAAAAAACGCCGCGACCTAGCTGAGGCTTTGAATACGCGGAGACCACTCTCGAGCAGGAAGGAGAGGTACGAAGACCATGTCGACCATGCTGCGAGTACGTGTCGAGGGTAAACTCGCCAGAACTCGCGGATTAGGTCGCCCAAGTGGGACAGCCCATTAAGTTTACGTTTCCTATATGTTTCCGCAGCAGTCAAAATACCACATGGTCAGTCATTTAGAATAGAAATGGACTATGGAATTGTTATAATAATAGCAAAACAATGCCAATACTGGAAATGGCAACTCTGTTTATCTCTGTTCCATAGATGCCGCCGGACCTGATGACTATTTCCAGCATGTTCTGGTTATTTCATTTCAATTTCATTGGTTTTTCACTGGAATGGCACAAATCCGAGTCTCGTGGGATCTCTTACACCTGCCTGAGAGGCTGAGGATGGATCCCATCTGAAATATGCCACATCCCAACGATACGGCACTGTACTAAAATGCCAACCTAAATTATCTGTTTTAAATTGCAACTTACCATGAGCAATGCCACTGGCAAAATGTCACAGACAAAAGAAGAAACTTAAAAATATAACATTGCAGATCATCTGCTGCCCTGAGTTAATGAGTTGTCTGCACCGTGGATAGACACAAAATGCTGCAGTAACTCAGCGGGACAGGCAGCATCTCTGGAGAGAAGGAATGGGTGACATTTCTGAAGAAGGGTCTCGACCCAAAACATATTTTCTCCAGAGATGCTGCCTGTCTGACCCATTGAGTTACTCCAACATTTTAGTTGAGTTTAGTTTAAAGGTACAGCGCAGAAATAGGCCCTTCAGCCCACCGAGTCTGTACCAAACAGTGCTCCCCGCACATTAACATTATCCCGCACAAACTAGGGACAATTTGCACATACACCAAGCCAATTAACCTACATACCTGTATGTCTTTGGAGTGTGGGAGGAAAGCGGATCTCGGAGAATATGTCTTTCTTTGGTGTAAACCGGCATCTGCAGTTCTTTCTTACACATTTTGTCTGCACCCTGGACTGTGCTTTTCCTCCAGCTTGACCCAGAGCTCAGCGCCCAGCACATGGGAATAGCACATGTCCCACCTGCCACAAATGGCTGACTGCCATACCTAGTCTGGCAATGACAGTGATAAAGCCTTTCACTCTACCTCGGTGGAAGTGACAATAAACTAACCAAAACTGACTCCCGCCCCAGCTCAACTGCAGCCTAATGCCCCCGTCCCACTTAGGAAACCTGTACGGAAACCTCTGGAGACTTTGCGCCCCACCCAAGGTTTCCGTGCGGTTCCCGGAGGTTGCAGGTGGTTGCCAGAGGTTGCAGGTAGTGGAAGCAGGTAGGGAGACTGACAAAAACCTCCGGGAACCGCACGGAAACCTTGGGGGGGGGGCACAAAGTCTCCAGAGGTTCCCGTTCAGGTTTCCTAAGTGGGACAGGGGCATAACCCACCATTCAAACTGACATTGTCTCTGACATTCACAAACATTCATTGTCACTCAAAATCTGTCAAAAATTCATTAAAAAAATGTAAATTATTAAAACAAATTTAAAAGTTAAAGACTTAAAACCCGTACTCAGACACTTAAGGCATTCAAAGCATTTACTCAATAATCCATCAGTCTGAAGAAGTGTGCTGAGCTGAAATGTTTCCTGCCCATTCTCTCTACAGATACTGGCTGACCTGCTGAGTTCCTCCAGCACATTGCAATTTGCTCAAGATACCAGCACCTGCATGTCCGTATGTCTCCCGTGTAGCCAAGTTCTCCAGCTGGTCTCTATGGCTCGCTCTACCTGTGCTAACTGGCTGTGGACTTAGCAAGCAGCTGGTCTATATTTCAGAAAACTGCCAGGGCTTTTGCTGTGTGTAGGACGGAACTGCAGATGCTGGTTTAAACCAAAGATAGTTACAAAGTTGGATTGACTCAACGGGTCAGACAGCATCTCTGGAGAGAAGGAATAGGTGACTTTTAGGGTCGAGACCCTTCTTCAGACTGCGAGCCAGGGGAAAGGGAAACAAGAGATATAGACTGATATAGCGAAATATAGAACAAATGAATGTGAGATATGCAAAAACGTAACGATAATATCGGAAAAACAGGCCATTGTTCCCTTTGGTCGAGGTAAAAACAAGTTACAGACAATGACACTCAACAAGATGACTTTGAAACAGGTACAGTGACTTGGGTGGGGGAGGGATGAAGAGAGAGGGGATGCAAGGGTTACTTGATGTTAGAGATATCAAAACTCATACTGGTGGGTTGTAAGCTGGCCAAGCGAAATATGAGGTGCTTTCCTCCAATCTGCATTTGGCATCACTCTGACAATGAGGGAGGCACAGGATAGAAAGGTCAGGGTACCAAGGCTGGTTTTCTGCTGAGTGGAACGCTCAAGAATTGCACAGTTATGCTCATATCTGCCAGCAGACCAGACCCATTGCGATTTCACTGAAAATTCACCTACTTTTCCCTTCCCTCGGAATTGGCACTGGTGATCTTATAACCAATTTCAGGGTTTACTCAGAGGCAACTGGCTTCTAACTCAGTTCAAAGAAGCATCCACTTTTACATTGTGATCTCAAAATGACTGGTTGCTATGTGTTACATATTGCAGTATTCACTTGCTTATTGTTATTCAAGTTTCAATGAGCCATGACAGGAAAGAATCGCTTGCTGAATTGAATTCTGGACTCCTTGAGCTAATCAGGACTTACAAAGCAGTTAAGATAAACAGCCATCAGCGATTCTGAATAAAATTATACAATTAGTTTATTAACTGAGTTTCTGGAAATATTTACAGATGTCATTGCAGGACTGAAATGATTTTTTTTCCCATGTCATAAAATCAACATATTAAAACAACTCCATCCACCAAGACATTGGAGAGAAATAAATGTTGCCAGTTGAGGGAAGGACTATCGCAACATTTAAGAAACAGCTAGACAATTGTTAAATGTTTTCTTATGCAACATGTACATGGTAGAGAGAGGACAGAAGGTGACCAGCTCTTGGGGAGTATAATTGGACAAGTGGCTGATGTGTCAATGGGGGAACACTTTGGGTCCAGTGACTACAATTCTACTAGGTTTAAAATAGTCATGGGAAAAATCGGACTGGTGCATTTTATATTCCTAAATTGGGACAAGGCATTAGCCAGGGACGTGCAATGGTTAATGGGAAGATGCTGTTAGCAAGCAGTGATGTCAGGCCAGTGGGAGCCTTTTAAAAGTGAGATGCGAAGAGGTCAGGACATTCCTGTTGTAGGGAAGAGTAAAGAACCGGCACAATATGGGAGCCCTGGAGATGAGTTATAATGAGGCTCTGGTTTGCAGAAAGGAAGCAGCTGGGATCAAATAAATCCCTTGAAGAATTGAAGAGATGAAAGAGTACACTTAATGAAATCAGGAGGGCAAAATCGGGACATGAGATACCCTTGGCAGATAAGGTAAATGAGCATCTGATGAGATTCTATGGTGTATTAAAGAGCAAAAGGGTAATAAGGAAGGGAATACATTCCCTTAAGAATGAGTGTGGCCGTCTATCTGTGGACCATGGGAGTTGAGTGAGGTCTTATATGAATATTTGATGTCTGTATCTACTGTGTATTGGATTTCGAAAGTTGCTGAATTTGTGCAAGAGAACAGAATTGTCCTGAAGTTTAGTTTAGTTTAGAGATACAGCGCGGAAACAGGTCCTTCGGCCCACCGAGTCGGTACCAACCAGCGATCCCCGCACATTAACACTATCCTACACACAAGGGACAATTTAACATTTATACCAAAGCCAATTAACCTGCAACCCTGTAAGTCTTTGGAGTGTAGGAGGAAACCGGAGCACCCGGAGAAAACCTATGCGGCCACGGGGAGAATTTACAAACTCACTACAGACAGCACCTGTTGTTTCAACTTGAAAACGTCAACGGCCACGTACAATGCTTTATACCACAGTGATCGCAGCTTCTACTGAAGTGTGGATGGCCATTGGCTCGCTAGAAGCTCATCAACCCCTTTGACAGGTCTTGTTTGTGGTCCTGCTGGGGGGTCCACACCAGGTGGGGAAGACGGTTTAGTCACTGACTATGTGACCATGGAGCAGGTAGCATGGCATAACACGGTACCCATGGCAGTGGGAACTCACCCCGACCCGACCTAAACTGTGGGAGGGGCAAACAAAACTCCAACAGATGTTCTGTGCACTATTTGAGGCGAAGATTGAGGGGGGATCTTATAGAAACTTACAAAATTCTTAAGGGGTTGGACAGGCTAGATGCAGGAAGATTATTCCCGATGTTGGGGAAGTCCAGAACAAAGGGGTCACAATTTAAGGTTAAGAGGGAAGGCTCGCACTGGTAGACTAAAAAATAGTTTCTACCATTGTACGATAAAAGAGCTTAACTCTAATAGTGAACACTGGGAAGCAAGAAGTAACTTCGAGGAATACCGCTAAATTCTTTTAATCACTTTTAAAATGTATTTATATTCTACTATTAACTGTACATATGTGCATTGGTGTCGTGTTGTATTTCTTTTAATGGAGGAGAAGCAAATGGAATTTCATTGCTCAGTTTTGTGCAATGACAATAAACATATTCTATTCTATTCTATTCTATTCTATTCTATTTTAGGACCGAGATGAGAAAATCATTTTTTACACAGAGAGTGGTGAATCTGTGGAATTCTCTGCCACAGAAGTTAGTTGAGGCCACAGTTCATTGGCTATCTTTAAGAGGGAGTTGGATGTGGCCCTTGTGGCTAAAGGGATCAGGGGGTATGGAGAGAAGGCAGGTATGGGATACGGAGTTGGATGATCAGCCATGATCATATTGAATGGCGGTGCAGACTCGAAGGGCCGATTGGCCTACTCCTGCACCTATTTTCTATGTTTCTATGTTTGCCTAAATATCAGGCACTGGATTTTTGGTTCAAATCCAATTTCCAGGCTTTTCACTGAAACCACACAGGGCTGCAAGTAGCTGTTCTTTGTAGCAAGGAACTGCAGATGCTGGAAAATCGAAGGTACACAAAAATGCTGGAGAAACTCAGCGAGTGCAGCAGCATCTATGGAGCGAAGGAAATAGGCAACGTTTCGGGACGAAACGTTGCCTATTTCCTTCGCTCCATAGATGCTGCTGCACCCGCTGAGTTTCTCCAGCATTTTTGTGTACCACCTCGGTTAGGTGCCATGCACTGAGGAAAACTACACAACATCACCCTTTCTTTAGCGTTAGGCTTGGATGACCTTCTTAATGCATCAATTAGCAGGAAACCATGAGATGTGTCAGAGTGCCTGGAATGATCCTGAGATGCAAGAGACTGCAGACGCAGGAAGAACCAAACAGGTCAGACAGCATCCGTGGATAGAAGTGGACAGAGGACATTTCGGGTCGGGATCCTTGCTCTTCATACTCACACTCATACTTACTCTATTAGCCAAGAACGTTTTGCAGCATCCGAAGAATTTGATTTGCCATACAGTCATACAAATAAAAAGCAACAGAACACACAAAATACATTTTAACATAAACATCCACCACAGTGACTCCTCCACATTCTTCACTGTGAATGAAGGTGAAGCCTAAAACCAGCTGTTGACGGGACCATCTTACTCCCGTAGCCGATGGCAGGCCTCCTTGTCGGGGCGATCAAGCTCCTGCATTGGGTGGGAATCTCAGCTCCCCCGCACACCGGGCGATCTACCCCGGGTCGGGGTTAGTCTACGCCATGCGGCTTCCGGAGCTTCCCGGCGCGGTCTCTCCCGAGACTGTGAGCCCTTGATGTCAAAGTCCGCAGGCCGCGGTTGGAGCGTCGATCCCCGGCAAGGGATCGCAAGCTCCGATGGTAAGTCCACACCCCGCGGTGGGGCTCAAAGTCAGTCTCGAGCAAGGCCGCCAGCTCCACGATGTTAGGCCGCAGAGCGACCAGAGATACGACCCGGAAAACAATCGCATCTCCGGCAAGATGAGAAACTGAACAAAAAGTCTCTCCTGACCCCCCCCCCCCACATAAAAACAAACCAGAGAACATTAACACATACTTTTTAAACACACTAAAAATAACAACCAACAAAAGACAAATAGGACAGACAGACTGTTGGCGAGGCTGCCATCGAAGCGCCACCTGGTGGTTATCTGAGGATTGAGATCATGACTGCCTTGGGCAAAGTGGGCAAATGTGTGAGGCTGTATTTGAGGTTGCAGGAAAATGCACATCTCAAGAGACAAAGAGCAATGGCCCCTGACACAGCAATTTGTGGAGGCAGGTAGTTCAGACTGCCAGTTCCTTGAGAAATCCTTGTTGAAAATTGCACGGGGACAATGGCTTCAAATTCTGTGTGTGGTATTTACAGGTGCTTTAATTTGAATAGAAATCTCACCAAAAGGGCAGGAGTTGAAACTCGAATCAACCATTAATGGACACAAGCAACATAGTGTTCTTTTATTGCAGATAAAAACAATTTTCAACCTCATAAAACAGTTTTTTAGTCTGAATGATGGGAATCTACTGTGGCTCAGGGCCTTGAACCATACCTGGCATCACGCTTGCCTTCATTGTTTGTACAAAGGGATAACACACAAGTATGGATCACCAGCTGTTGTCATGTGCCTCAATGTGGAATTGAGTGGGGAAGAAGGAACTGCTTGTGTTGGTTTAAACTCAAGGGGATAGCCACAAAAAGCAGGAGTAACTCAGCGGGTCAGACAGCACCTCTGGAGAAAAAGAATAGGTGATGCTTTGGATCGAGACCCTTCTTTAGACTGAGGGGAAAGGGAATCGAGAGATGTAGATGGTGGTATAGAGAGATAAAGAACAAATAAATGCATGAAGAAATTAAGTTAGTTGATCACAAACACAATGCAAACTGCATTTTCATGGTTGGCACAGAAATCTAGAAAAGGGAAATGCAAAACAGCTAAACTTCGCAGCTTAATGTTCTGATAATTGATGCCCAGGGAATTCTTTGCTTAATGGGAATCAACTTCAGGGAAAGAGGGAGATGATGCAAAATACATCAGACAGCCAATGCATTAGAGAAAACAGGTAAGTTCTGTATTTTCTATTCCCTCTTATAACATCCCAAAAACTTATCAATAAAAAAATAATAAATGCCTGCTCATTGTTATTTCCCCCACATTCACATTCTGGCTGGTTGCATCACAACTTGTTCCAGTAATTTGAACACCCCGGAGTGAAGAAGGGGTGCAGAAAGTGGTAGACTTTGCCCAGTCCATCGCCATTACTGACCTCCCCACCACCGGAGGCATCGACACAGGAGCTGTCCCATAAAGGCAGCTAATATTATCAAAGACGCACACCACCCTGGCCGTGCTCTCATCCCACTGCCACCATTGGGAGGAAAGTACAAGACCCTGAGAACCATGACCTCCCGGTTCAAGAACAGCATCTTTCCAACAACCATTAGGCTGTTGAACACAGCACAACACTATCCACAACTCTACCGCAGGAGCCACAATCTACTATGGACTGCTCTTCATTCATTTCATTGCACTGTGTATTTCAATTTTGCACTATTATAGTCTGGTAAATATTTTTAGATTATTAATTTATTGTATTATAGATATTATATTTTTTATTCATGTATTGTTGCATTAATGGGCCTGTGTGCCCATTGCATTGATGGGCACAAAAGCTCTGATTAGCTACCATCCTCACTGCGGCAAATTATAAGTGCAGAAAAATATGTATGTATTTTATTGACAATGAAATTGGTGCAATGGACACTTAAGCATGAGATGAACATAACTGAGATTGGACTGCAAGAAGTTCGTGGCCAAGGATTGTGTAAGTTCGAGGACATTACCACTTCAAGGCAATTGGATTGCTCAATGGATGATTACCTAGTCAGTACTGACCACAGCAACAATAGAACAAATCTAGAATTTTATTCTCTTCATATATATACTACCAACTGTGCTCCACATCCACAATGTGGTTTTGTTCAACTGGCTTTGCAAAGGAACTGTATTTGCCCAAGACCCCTAGGAAGAAGTTCAATCACCATATTATACGTGGCCTCTTGTCACCGCATGCTTCAATTTCAATGTAAAACATTTTGAAAGAGAAATCATGGACTTACTGCGAATTTTGCACGGAGTCAGCCGATTTCCTTCCGAGT